>NW_018250648.1:363064-366678 GCF_001263595.1 Phalaenopsis equestris | reverse complement strand
AGGAGCTCTAAAGAAGAGTTTGAAGAAACTTGGGGTGAAATGATCGAGAAAGGAAACCTACACGAGAATGTTTGGTTGGATGAATTGTATAATATCAGCCATAAGTGGTTAACCGCTTTCAACAAAGAAATTTTTGGAATGCGGATCCTATCAACGCAAAGAAGTGAGTCCATGAATAAGATTTGCTATGATATCTCCAAGGCAACAAGCACCCTGACTGAATGTTTTTTGGGTTTTAAAAATGTCATCAAGGAGAAGAAATGAAAAGGATGAAGAATTTAAATGCCAGTAGTCTGCAATTTCTCCCACCGTTAAAAGCAGTACAGTGTTGAGACAGGTTTCTACACTTTACACTAGGAAGTTATACTCAATGTTTGAAGCACAGTTTCTACATGGTTTGTGTGGGCTTGCTGTGGAGTGCTCCAGTACTATGGATTCAGAATTTCATATCCGAACTCTCGATAATAAGGACAGAGCCAGACCCTCGATTGTTAAAGTGGACAGTGGTAATTCTGATATTACTTGTAGTTGTAAAAAATTTGAAATGATGGGTTTATTATGTGCTCACGCTCTAAAGGTTTTCAGCACAAAAATATTACAAAAATCCCTGATAAATATATATTACTTCGGTGGACTATTGATGCAAAAAGGGACATATATAATAGTTATGGTTATGCAAATCGTAAAGTTTCAGAAATGTTGTCAAATTCTGCAAGTGGACTCATCTATCTCAACCACATTCATAAATCTGCATACCAGATCAGCACCATAACACAAGGCCATGAACTTGCCGAGAAGCTAGTGTTAGAGGCATTTAATAAAATTAAAATCGATGTTGAAGCCGTTATGAGTGGACGAGACCATCCTGAAAAGTCAAAATCGAAGAAGAAGAAGACACCCAATAAAGAGCGAAATGTGAATGATCCCACTTTGGCGGCATATTCCAATAAAACCAACGCTCGTGAAACACAGCATAAGAATAAAATCATAACACGACCGTAAAGAAACCAAAATACAATCAGCGCGGTTTTCTTAAGACAGGTTTATTTTTACCGACTCGCCAGGTTTTATTAGAATCTTTGGCGGCATATTCCAATAAAACCAGCTCTCGTGAAACACGGCATAAGAATAAAACCAGAACAACACCGTAAAGAAACCAAAATACAACCAGCACAGTTTCCTTAAGACAGTTTTATTTTTGCCGATCTGCCTGGTTTCATTGGAATCTTTGGCGGCATATTCCAATAAAACCAGCGCTCGTGAAACATGGCATAAGAATAAAACCATAACACGATCGTAAAAAAACCAAAATACAACCAGCGCGGTTTCCTTAAGACAGGTTTATTTCTGCCGATCTGTCTGGTTTCATTGGAATCTTTAGCGGTATATTTCAATAAAAACAGCGCCCGTGAAACACGGCATAAGAATAAAACCAAAACAACACCGTAAAGAAACCAAAATACAACCAGCAGTTTTCTTAAGACAGGTTTATTTCTGTCGATCTGCCTAATTTCATTGGAATCTTTGGCGGCATATTCCAATAAAACCAGCGCTCGTGAAACACGGCATAAGAATAAAACCATAACACGACCGTAAAGAAACCAAAATACAACCAGCATGGTTTCCTTAAGACAATTTTATTTTTGCCGATCTGCCTGGTTTCATTGGAATCTTTGGCGGCATATTCCAATAAAACCAGCGCTCGTGAAACATGGCATAAGAATAAAACCATAACCCGAACAACACCGTAAAAATACCACCGTAAAAATACCTAAGTACAACCTCCGCGACATATTCCAATAAAACTAGCGCTCGTCAGACGCTTTAAACGAATAAAACTTGAACACGATCACGATGAAACCAGAATACAACCAGCGCTCGTCAAACACGGCATAAGTATAAAACCTGAACGACACCATAAAAATACGACCACCGCGACATATTCCAATAAAAAGTGAAGACGACCGTGAAGAAACCAAAATACAATCATACTGATACTCCACTAAATAAAAACAATATAAATACTACAGAGATAAAACCACAATATATAAAAATAATATGAATACTGCAGAGGTAAAACCACAATATATTCCAACAATATGAATACTGCAGAGGGAAAACCACAATATATTACAACAATATGAATATTGTAGAGGTAAAACCACAATATAACAATAAATCTATACAACCAAACCTGTAAAAGATTAAATACAACCATTTGCAATACAACCAAACACGCAACAGTTTTTTTATGGAGGAGATCCAAATGCAGATTTCATATGAATGTTTGATTGCAAATAAAGTTATGACAATAAAGTTCACACATCAGTTCAAACTTTTTTTAATATAAGAGATCCATATGCAGATTTGATATGCCAATTCAGCCCGAAATCTTGCCATTTCATCCTGCTACCGCAGCTCTTTGCTCCAATCTCTTGGGTTGGCATCAATGAGTTTTTCAATGTATTTGCAGACAAACACAGACAAACCAGCCACAGTCAATGTTGTTACTTTGAGTTGGTACGCCCTTAACCATTGTCAGCCCCATGATCCAGGTTTCCTCGTACCAAAATATAGTCTAGCATCCGCTACAAACATTGTTATCCACGAAAGGTGGGTGGCACATATGTTATTGAATGACAAAATTAATATGATATTGACATATTATGTAATTTATGACTTACAACGCCCTCGCATACTGCCTTATTCATTTTGTGAGGTAATGAATCATATATTCTCCATTTCTTATCCTTCAAGTCAGCAATCAACAGTATCTAATGCTGGTTTTCAACAATGGGAAACAATATAATCTCAGCATCTTTCACCGCTTCCTTTGTAATGTGGCGCAAAAACCTTAAGTTGTCACCACCTTTCATTTTCCGATATGCCTGCATGAATTGACACACTTTAATATAATCATCGACTACATAAAAAAGACGATCATTATTTTATTTTTATACATAGTATAAAGAGGAAACGTATAGGTATCGTCGAAATGATGTTGGAGTTTGGGTCTTCCTCCCATGAAGAATGAGGGCTAATGCATCCATCTGGTCATTCTCAATCCATCCATTACAGAGTACATCATCTATCATACCCCGATCAATATATATTGAACTATCTCTTAGGTGGACAATAAAGTCATTCCTGAAGGGTAAAATAATACCTATATAACCTCACATTAATAAACTTGTGACGGAACGACCTATTGAATGCAACTTACTTTTACAGGGTATTGTGACAAGCACTGATCAATTACTGTTTGCATTTCCACAGATATCAATGCTCGTCCCGGAAAATCAACGTGTTTCTCAGTCAGTGAGGACTACACATAAACAAAGCAATCAACAATATCAATTGAAATAAACTACATATAAGAAATTAATCCAAATCAGGATACCGATGTTCCAGATACGTCCACTAGTCCAATACAGGAGCAGAGTTCATATTATCTTTCTATTCTCTTGTTCTTTTGTTTTTTGGAATTTTTATTTCTTGATGACAGTGATTCTTAGGCAGTTCTGGGGTGGCAGCAGTAGCAACAACTGACTGATCTGAGGTGGCAGTATCAAGTATTTGCTCCACAATCTCTGAAATTTAATCTCTGAAATTTG
>NW_018250648.1:361508-362963 GCF_001263595.1 Phalaenopsis equestris | reverse complement strand
GAGAGGGGAGCTCTCAACCTTCTTCATACGGCTGCATCGGCCCTTCACCCTCTGCAATAAGCTTGAAATCAACTGGGTGGGGGGCTGGGCAGGTTCCTCAGCATCGTATGGTATTCCAACAAGAGCAGAGGGGGCTGGGAAGATCCCTCATCAAAATGAGGAGTTATAAAAGAAGTAGAGTTGGGCTGGGCAGATTGCTCATCAGCATGTGGGATTCTAGCAGGTACAGTAGGGGATGGGGGTTGGGCATATTGCTCTTCAGCATGTGGGATTCCAGCAGATACAGGAGGGGAGGGGGGCTGGGCAGATTGCTCTTCAGCATGTGTGACTACAACAGGAGGGGAGGGGAAAATTCCTCGTCAGCATGTGGGATTATAACAGGAAATGAGGGGGACTGGGCATATGCTTCTTCTAGTACTATGCCAATATAAGCACTGTCATTTTCATTTTTTTCAATTTTATTCTATAATTTCAACGTCTGATCTTGCAGACCCGAAACTTCAACAGTAATTGTATTAAGAGTCCTCCGGAACTCCCTGAACCATTTCTCCTGTCATTCGATAAGATCAATTAGTGCTTCGAGGTTCTTATTCATTATATTGAAATTCGTACTGGGGCACTCTCTCCTTCAACAACTGGCCCCATATCAAATGTTATAGAAGGCTCTGCTCTAATTTCAAGCTGACGAATTTCAGAAATATCAGGAAGTCCCTCATCTGGATTGGCTACGAAATTTTGTTCCTCCTCTTGTAGGTCCAAGAATTTATCATTGACCTGTAAGACATTTCAGGAAACAAAAACCTTAATTACTATTCTAAAAATAAGTTATTCAACAACAGTGTAAATGACTTGCTTGTACATTGGTCAGCCTCTTAAAGGCCACACCTATGTGCAAGGAGTTCAAGCTAACAGTTGTTGGCCATCTCAACATCCTCGGTCTGGCCTCAGCATTGGCAGGCGTTACCACAGATGTATGCTTAAAAAATTAGAGCTGCATAAAATATACACAATATTGACCATAAAAGATAATTAATAAACATTAACCATGTTTAGGTTCTACAATATGCTGACCGTAAACAAATAAAGAAACCCATTTATGTATCCAATCGGTTTGTTCCTCAATAATTTGATGGCCACTGCATTGATTTTCTCTATAAGAAAATCACAGTGCGCAGCCGACCAATTAAATGAGGCAAAAATCTCTATGTTCTCCCCAAAGTTGTTAAGTCCTTCCGGTACACTAAAATTGCTCGAGCAGAAAAGTAGATTAGATAACAAAAAATTTATAAACAATTTAGCAAAAGGGGTAGAAGACCCCCCTCTTGCGAAGTCCAAGAGATTGTTCCTCATCTGCTAGGCATCCACGCCACAAGACGGACGTTTGCTCCACTTTGCCACTGCACCTCTATTTGGCATGCAAATTAGCAGGGAAACTTCATCGGGCCACAACCGCAA
>NW_018250648.1:354887-361498 GCF_001263595.1 Phalaenopsis equestris | reverse complement strand
TCTTTCCCTCTAATTTTGAAAACCATTTTATCTTGCTGCCAACATTGCAAGATCTGAAGCGTTAAGACATTCTCTTGCGGATATGGAGGGAGGTCGAAAAACTGTACAACATTCATTGCTTTGAGCTCGTTTCTGGTGTCCTCGGATATTGAATGTCTCACCTTATCCAGCGCATCTCTAACCACAGATGGTCGACATCTACAGCTCATTGAACGTGGGTTCACAAACTTATAAAAAAATAAGACAATTCAACAAATATCATATGTTATTCTGGTGTGGTTGTATTATTGTATTATTGCAGTATTATTGTGGTAATATTTTGATGGTATTATTCATGTAGTACTAAGGTACTTTTACGGTGATATTTTGGTTATATTTCAGTGATATTATTAACGTAAAATCACGGTATTATTACAGAATTATTATGGTTATTGTTCACGATATTATTTGACTTTATGGGATTATTACGATTTTTATTTAACTTTATAGCATTATTAGGGTTCTATTTGACTTTATTATTTAATATAAGTCAAGTTTTATATACGAAAACAACATTTTTATTAAAAGAACTGCATTTTATCACCGTAATAATCACTATTACCTTGAAGAACCATAATGTTAGAAAATGAAAAAACAATCAAGAAATCCTAATAATCACTATTTAAAATAACTACATTTTATCACGGTATTATTTAGAAATGCATTTCGAAGAAGAACTGCATTTAGAAGAAGAAAAAACAACCAAGAAAAAAAATATTACCTTGTAGAACCCTCTTTAGCAACCTTCTTCTTAGAATCACTGGTTTTTTTCTTGGACTGCATTCTTGAAGGCTCATCTTCGATTTCCATTGCCAATGACTCTTCGGCTTCGACTGGCTTCGACTCTCGTCACCACTGTCGTCAGGTTCTCTTCGATTTCCATCTCAGAAGGCTCGGCTTCCATCTTGATCAGCTGTACTCTAGCGGTGAACTGAGGAATGTATTTCTACCGGCGAACGAAGACTCGAAACCCTAAACAAATGGCGAATGACAAAAGAGGTGGTGAGCCTATCGGTTTTCCTCAGAAGTTCTTTTTCGATAGATGTTACGTATTCTGTTCTTTCAATTAATTCGGGAAGTATCGGGTGAGAGTACAACCGGGTCCCACGTGATATAAAAATATTAAAATTTCAAAAAACCCTCAAATGTTACCATAATACAACCATACTGATACTCCACTAAATTAAAACATAATAAAACAACAATAAAATCACGGTAACACCGCAGGGCACAAAAAAATTTATCGCGGAGCTAATCACATTAATACCACCACAATAAGACTCGAATAATACCATAATACAACCATAATAATACATCACCTCGATGTTAATAAACAGATAAGTTAATAATATGTCAATCATTCCGCAATAAAATAATATACTACATAACGAATAATAGATAAATAATACTCGAATAATTCACTAATAATACCACAATATTACAGCAAGTCGAATAAGCATAACAATACATATAACAATAACCACCGTTTAATACATAATATGCAACAAAGGGGAGGCGAGGCCGTTGACATGTAGATTCAGCTCCAACTCTGTTTGTTAAGCAGTCAAAAAATCATTCTCATCTATGATCAAAGGTTGATTGAGAGGAAGTTTCAGGCTGTTCGCACATCTAAAATTGACCGAGTTATATAATCTTATGACAATGGTGATGGTGTGATTTGTATCAAGTAAATTGTAATGGGTTAGCTAAAATGTGGAAACAGAATAAAATGTTATTGCAAGTTATGTTGTTCTGCACTTCTTAAGTCTCATGTGACTGGTGTTCCAACTGGTTCACCTGACGGAACACCATTCACATCAGACTTAAGAAGTCCAGAACATCAAAACTTACAATTATATTTTATTCTGTTTCCACAATTTAGCAAACCCATTATGACCTACTTGATACAAATCACATCTTCAGTGTTGACGTCAGATTATATAACTCAATCAACTTTAGATGTGCGAACCACCTAAAACTTCCTCTCAATCAACCTTTGATTATTGATGCGAATGATTTTTCAACTGCTTATCAATCAAGATTATATGAATCACAAAATAACTCCATCTCATTGCCTCCGAGAAATCAGGAAACTCTCCATCAACTAAAATGAATATTACATTGCTCGCAACTTTGTGTCAAATGGTTCAAAGAACAGTATTTGGCTTGCTCGCCCATCTTCCTCCTTTCCTGCATTCAATGATTTAAGTTATAGAAAAAATAAATAAGATAATAGTAAAATAAGTGTGTCTACTAAAACAACAAAGACAATAACACCATAATCACACGATAATAAAACCATAAAGCCGCAACAATAAAACTCTCTTCAACAGTACAATATCACAATAATAAAACTATAACAATAACACAATAACCCTACATAAACACCAACATCCCTCGTTTAAAAAAATGACACGAGAATACTGCAAAGATAATACCGTGTTAACACTATAAACCATTACCCCACAATAACACCAAAAGGAAGAATAATAACACCATAATCACACAATAATAAAATCATATAGCCGCAGGAATAAAATTCTCTTCAATAGTACAATAACACAACAATAAAACCATAATAATACCACAATAACCCCACAATAACACCAACATCCCTCGTTAAAAAATAACACGAGAATACTA
The DNA here is from genome assembly GCF_001263595.1 of Phalaenopsis equestris. Taxonomy (NCBI): domain Eukaryota; kingdom Viridiplantae; phylum Streptophyta; class Magnoliopsida; order Asparagales; family Orchidaceae; genus Phalaenopsis; species Phalaenopsis equestris. Next base: position 358,816 of record NW_018250648.1, on the reverse strand, counting down.
CAAAGATAATACCGCAAAGACAATAACACCATAATCACACAACAATAAAACCATAAAGCCGCAGCAAAAACGTCTCTTCAACAGTACAACAACAGAACAATAAAATCATAATAATATCACAATAACCCCACAATAATACCAACATTCCTTATTAACAAAAATTAGACGAGAATACTGCCAAGATAATACCGTGGTTACACTATAAACCATTACCCAGGCCTAAATGCAAGTATAGCATAAACAGTTACAACGACAACAACTTCAAATAAAATGAAAACCACTGAAGTCAACTCCGATAAACCCACAGAAATAAATTGTTAAACACAAGCAATAATATGTCAGGCCTATACCTCAGATAATAAACTAACCTCCGATAAACCCAAACAAATGCCAGAAGTATCCATAAAATAAAAAAATAAAACTTATTAAACCTATGATATACCTCAGATCTGGATGTCCTTCTCGTTGTCTTCGTCGAAAATATTCTCAACGAGGCTAAACTCACACATATCTGAAAGTGGTTGTCGTTCTCCTCTTCGACAGAGCAATCCTTTTCGGTAGCTCCAAACCCTAAAGTGCGAAATTATAGTGGGGGATAACCGGGAAAGGGCCTTATGCATTAAATTTTCGGGAAAAAGAAATATCGGGTCAGGTCGGGCGTAAAAAAATGACATTTTAAGGTGAAAATCCACGTGTGGCGAATTTTTATTCGGTACCGCATGTAGGAGTTCATGTGGTACACGTACCGAATAAATATTTTGGAGCGGGACACTTTGGGCTGGTCTCCCGCTCTGATAAGGAAAAAAAGATTTGTTTTCTAGTTGGTACATCTAATTCCATATATAAAAATTGAACTCAAAAGTTCAATTGTATATACTTTTACCACGGCTACATAAAAAAATTCTTTTATTTTATTAGGAAACAATAGAATTAATTCTTTATATGATTTAGGTTATATGTACATAATTTTACAAATATAAAATTAATAGTCTAATTAAATACAAATTTTTCTAAGATCTATATTAAGTGCTGTAATTATAAAAACTTTATAAAATATGATTGGAATTTGAGAAGTGCACAATATTAATAACAATAAAAATTGATGAATTTTTTTTTTTATTAAATACAATTCAATGTCACCATAGCCCATGAAATGATGATAAAAATATATAAAACTGGTGTATATTTCAAGAAAAAAGGGTTATTAATTTGATTATTATTTTTTTAAATTATGTATCTTTTAATGTCATTATTTTAAATGATGATAAATAAAATATTGGACATTATTGCTGATTTTACTTTTTTTTTAATATTAATTATTGAAATTTAATTTTTAATTAGTAGATTTTAAAAATTTACTCCATGTTTGCCTCCCGAAAGCTCCAGCGGTGATTCATCCAACAATCGAATCGTAGGAGAGGCTTTCAGCCTGGCCTGCCACCGACGTTGCCTGGTGAAAATTATTCCGTGCAGATACTGTATGATATGTCCGATCTCTACCGTTCATTACGACTTCGATAGGACCCATTTTCAATTTTATTTTTATTTTTTAAAAAAATTCCACTGAATAATTTTTGGCCCGGTAGACATACTTGAAACTTGTATCCGTCCCCCTTCTTTACCCTTAAATTTTCATTCAAGCTGCTCTGCGAAATATCTGTCCACGCTCCCGCTCCCACGGCCTTTTTCGTTCTTTGATTCTCAACTTACCTTTCTTGCCAATTTGTTGGTCACAGAGCTCGACTTACGAAGTGGTAGCTGGTCGGACTAATAATCGGAAGCGAGGGGGTTTCCTTGAAAACCAAAAAATGGCGTTTAGAGATCTAGCTCGAACTGGAGCTTCTCTTGTGAATCGCATAGTTACCAATTCGCTCAATGCGTCCAAGCAGGGCAGCTCTTATCTCCTACCGCAGATATATCTGAATTCTCCGATTACTTTGTTCTTGACCGAGCCCCAAACCAAAAAGATTTCTCAGATGGAAGGATGCAGAAACTCTGAGGCATTAAAAGTGGTTGCTTCTACTGAAGGGTTTATTTTCCCATGTGGTCTTCCCTTTCTCCGCTCCTTCACAGAGGATGGTTAGAAACTTTTTTGCTCAATTTAAATGTCTCGTTTCCCCCATTTATTTTTATCGCTTTTGTTCGAATTGGTTGTTTGGAATGATTCATTGTTTTTGTGCCGGACATTTACCTAGGTTTGAGCATGTTGAAACTTTAATGTTTTTTCCATAAAATCCGTCTGCTGGGGAATAGAAATTAGATAATATAGATAAACTTTAAGCTTTGGAATTCATGTATACCTTTTCCCCTGGTTACTGATTGGTGTTAGTCATTTTTATCGGAATTATTCTTAATGAATTTGTTGATTTGGCTGAGGAAAATATAGCACACTACTTTACTCTGAAATTCACTATTATTGCTCTTTCCCAAGACTTTATCATTTTCTCTATTAGACATTTCAGAAAAAGTCAGTTAGCCATCAGACTTAGCCCGCTTAGTGTTCCTAATCATGGCGGCCTTATGTTGATAGTCAACAGTTGTATATATATATATATATATATAAAGTTATGAACATGCCGACAAAAATTTATTAGGTGTATATTTTTTGCGAATGAAGCAGTTCTAAGATTGGTTGAGCCCTCTATTTAAATTTATGAAAATTTTGAATAATGAATGGTAGAGATCGAGTTATAATATCTAGATTTAGTAGTTATGAGACTTTTAATTTTCAATGTACATTTCTGGGTGATAAAGTGATGCATAGTTGTGATAATTTTAAGTACTAGGATCTATAATACAACAATATTGGTATAGACAGGGATATAACTTATGGAGTGAATTCAAATGATTATAATGAAGTGTCTCAAGATTACTAGATGATAAAGTTAAATTTTATTAAATTGCATTTAAATTTGTTATATTGTATGGGTTAGTCTGTTGGGTTATAAGTAATTTATTGATAGGTAAGTTGAGTGTGAAAGAAATTGGAATAGTAAGTTTGATGGTTGTCAAAGTGCTGGATTGAGAAATGTTTTTATTTGAGGAATGATGGCAACATGTTGTGAAGATAAGGTAGTGAAAAATAGATTTAGATATGTATTAATCTATAATGAAGGGTAGATTGTTTCAGTAAAATGTGTTGTACAATCTATTTTGAAGGATTAGAAAAAAAAAAATGATTGATTCTAGATTGCTTTGATAGAAGTTGTAGAAAAAACTATTTGAATAAAATATGTTGAACAACTCATGTAATACTCAATTTGGATAAATTGAATCGTCATAATGCTGACCCCAAATAGATGGGATAACGTTAATGATGATAATGATGAAGTTTTCTTTTTCTTTTATTTTTAAATGGTGAAAGGAAACCAATTAAATCAACAAATTTTCTTCTTTAGATGCTTGCCAGCTCGATGGTAAGTAGTGTAAAATTCATGATAGTTTGTGATGCATGAACAACACCATACATAAGAAATTGAAGAATTCTCTAATTCCACATCCATGCCCAACATCCAATCTGAAGTGTGGATTACAATCATGAAGAGTGTCCAATTTTAGGTTTTTTATCTTGAGTCTGTCAAGGTTTTTGTGTTAAAAATGTACAAAGTTATTTATGATTTTCAATCTGACTGACTCATGCTTATGTACTATATTTTTTTGTTCCTATGTCCTATGCTCCGGTCGTGAGAGGCCATTTTGTTTGCTGCTACATCATCGCTGCATGATATGAACCATGTATAGGCTCTCCGGAGGTGGACTTACTGGAAAATAAATGGTAAAAATGCCAAAATGCTGAAATTCTGTACAAGCAATATTGTTATAGATGTTAATATGTAAAATAGATAGAATACACAACATATGCATTGAAATATGATGCATCAAAGTAGATGGTAACACTACAACAACAACAACAACAACAACAACAACAA
>NW_018250648.1:346193-354722 GCF_001263595.1 Phalaenopsis equestris | reverse complement strand
AAACCATCTAAGGCGACTTTCTCTAATTTTGTCTGTCACAGGAGCTACACCAACCCTATCACTGATATATTCATTTCGCATTTTGTCTCTAAGTGTAAAGCCACTAATCCACCTAATCATTCTCATCTCGGCAACACTTAACTTATTATTATGCTTCTCTTTTAAAGGCCAACATTCAGCGCCATATAGCATTGCAGGTTTCACCACCGTCTTATAAAATTTTCCTTTCAGTCTAAGTGGTACTTTTCTATCACACAAAAGGCCCGAAGCATTCCTCCACTTCAACTAACCAACTTGAATTCTACTATTAACATCCCCATCTATATCACCAAGAGAAAAAATAATAATTATTATTCATTAAGCATAAAACTTGGGAATGCTAGAGCTACAACAAAGATGCGAGGGATTGATAGAAGAGAGGATGAGCATGAGATAATCTCTATAATTAAATTAATTTGTGGATGTTGTTTTTTTGGCTGGAGGAGCGCAAGTGTCCAAATATTATTTAATCATATTAATGCCATCTTTGTGGGTTGTCTAGGATATATTAGTAATTCTTTTAAAATTTGTAAGTCAGGTCATGCCAATTGAAATCTTCAACACTTATTTTATAATGATTGGCTACCAAGGTTTTTAACATGGTGCAAGATGGACAAAGAGGTGTGGGATGCCATAATTTATGTGAACTCTATGTACGTATTGCTTTGTGTTAAAATCTTAAGTTACCCATGCACAAAATATTGGAAGGCTTTTAACTATCTTCTATGTTGTTTATTTTAAATTTAGTACGTCTTATCGGCTCGATACTTTCTACTTTAGCAAATTGTGTTGTGGACCTTGCAAAGGAAGGTTTAGAAAACTTGCACGGATTTAACATTTTTTTATTAGGTTTAAGCAAAAACATATATTTTAAAAATTTCTTGACTTTTTGGTAAGATACATGTTTATTGATGAATTTGATACTTTGTTATGACAAATTTTGGTCATATTAGAACATGACATCATCCATGCCAATTATAATGAATACATAAAGGCACAAGAAGTAAAAAATAATGAAGGGATAGTTACGACTGCCTGCGCAACATCTTGACAGTTGAAATAAAATTAGCGGCTTCCGTCAGAAATAACATCGAAATTATCTTATGAGCCGGGCTACTATCTATTGGCTATTTTCCAATAGTGAAAATGAGATCATTTTTATTATCCAAGATAATTTTGTAGTTTTTTGAAATTTATGATGAACATGGTTATTTTGGATTCTTAATTGGACGCATTTCAACAAATTAAGCCGTCAATTTTCGAAGCAATTTACTCAAGATATCATTCACTTAGACGGTGGGTTTAATTATTGGAAAACATGATTAGTATTGATCACGGAAAAAAAGTTTTAATCATCACTTTAGATCGTTTAATTCCTTCTTTACCCTAATAATGTGTTATGTTTAGCATATTATAATTGAAACAATATACTTATGTTATCTAGCTTTGCTGACCTCAGTTTTGTGAGGACTCATCTCAACTACATGTACAAGCTCAAGTCCCAGACCGATTGGCTGAGTGGGTTTAGGGTTTAGTATCTGAATTGACTACCAGGGGTAAGACATACCCTACGCCGCTCAGATCAACTTGGAAACCCTAAGGCCACAATGACCATCAATTTCATCTTAGGAGGTGGACATTCCCAAATTGAATCCTGGTTTCACCGATAGTCTCCCTAACCCAACCAAACCCTAAAATTCAGATCAAAACCCTAGTTTGTCCTTTTGAACTTCAAAAGAGTTGAAATCCTAGCATGGTCAGTGCGAATCAAACTTAACCTTATTTTGACCTTGATGGGACTAAATAGCCCATATGGTCAACCTGATTACCCTTGTCAACCCTTGGTCAACATGGTCAACACTAGACCATATGACTAGCCCATTACCAGTCGCTTTATGGTCAACAAATAGCCCATATGGTTAACCTGACCACCCTGGTCAACCCTTGGTCAACATGGTCAACACCGGACCATATGACCAACCCATTGACTCTATGGTCAACCCAACCAACCATATGGTCAACAAATAGCTCATATGGTCAACCTGACCACCCTTGTCAACCCTTGGTCAACATGGTCAACACTGGACTATATGACCAACTTATTGACCCTATGGTCAACCCAACCTTCACACGGTGAAATTGACTATTTTTGTCCAATTGGTCAACCAATAGTCCAATTGGTGAACATTGGTCCAATAATCAACCTAGGGTCAAACGGTCAACCCTAAGCCACCATGGTCAACTCATAGTCTTATGGTCAACTTTTCATTCTCATAATTAATCAAGTCATTAATTAATTAAAAGAATGAATTTAAGATCCATTGTGCCTAGGTTTAACACTAAAACCCTAATTTAAAACTTAAAGCCCAAGACTTTAACACATGGCTCAAGCCCATGGATTAGGCTCGCGGTCCATGCCCATGATCTAATAGGTCACCCATGACCTACACCAACCCATCAAGCCATTAAAGAACCTATATTCACATGAAACAAAAAAGTAAAATAAAATAAAATATGGTAGAGGAGACAAAAGAAGTTATGCTTACCTACTCTCCCTCATACTTGACACCCTACTCCAAATAACCCAAGTCTCTTCAAGCTTGGGTGAAGGAGAGAACATTTGGCAAGTCCAACCACTACACCTCCAACCTTCCCCAATGCATCTATGCCATGGAATTCTCTCTCTTACTCCATTGGAGCCAACTTGGACAAAGTCTCCAAGGAGAAGAATTACCTCCATAACTCCTCTCATTGATCTCTGAAAACACTTCAGAGGAGCTAGAGGAATCACCTCAGGCTAATTTTTTCCCTTCCAAGCCTCCCATGGCCATAAAAGACCAAACCTGAGAGCTTCAAGAAGGCATGATGCTCTCCAATTACACCTCCAAACCTTTGCGCTTAAAGAGAGAAAATCTTCTCCAAGCTATAGGCAGTAGATTCCTTATCTCTCCAAATCCTTAATCCCACTAGGATGCCCTAATTTTCAAAGCCAAATCTAGGACAAATTTCGGGTGTGACATGAACTCTACCAAAACCTCAAATTAACTCTTCTAAAAGCTTCCTTGAGCCTTAGGAAGATATTTCTAATTGAAATTGAGCCTCCCCGAGCCCTCCAATCTACCTCAAGACCAAACAGAGCCACCATTTCACCTAGCTCATACCTAAGCTTGATTTTGGATCAAATTGAGCTATAAGGAGGAACTGCGTAAGGTCAAGGCGATCGTGTCTGACAAACCCAATCGAGGCCACACCTCTTGGGTAAAGGTATGGATCACTAACCCTAAAAATTGCCTCGGGTCCGGTCTTTTGTGAAAGAAATGTGCATCCTATACTCAATCAACTGTATGGATGTGATTTTTGCAGTTAGATAAAGCTTTTGAAACAAACCCCATGCAATTTCATGGAAAATCAGGGGAGATCTTAATGCTTGAACATGGATGATATTTGGTTAATCGTCCCCCGGGGACGATAAACGAATGTCGTCCATTTCCGTATATTGGAAATGGACGAAATCGATTAAGTCGAACCATTCATCCGTGAGGAACGGAGGACCAGGTCGCGGGCCAACTCAGACAACAACGTGGAAAGCGCCGTGAAGGGGGACTGCTGCGTGGACTTCGGAGCTATCGAGGAGGGACGTGGCTCCGCATCGGATAAGTAGGAAATTAGAGGTTTTCCTATTTATTTAAATCCAGAAAATCAAATAACTTTAAAAAAATCATCTCTCCCTAGAAAAATCATAAAAATAAATAAAAAATACCTCTGGACTCGGGGGAAAATTGGGAAAATTACAAAAATATAATTGAGAATAAATGAATTATATTTAATTTTTAGTTAAGAATATTTTAATTATTAAAAATTAAATGTAAATAAAAAAAATATGAAATTTACAGGGATTACTTCTTTCATCATTGAGAACATTCCCTGAATTTTTTAAGTTTAGAAATTATCCCGAAATTAAAAATCACCAATTTTCTATCAACCCTATAATTATTTTGAAAAATAATTATAAAAAAACAGAAAATTGGAAATTCAAATGGAAAAAGGTTAGGAATCTAAGTTAATTGAATTAATGCCTAAAATAAAATTTCCAACCTTTGAAAAAGTCTAAAGTAACAATTTAGACATTTATGGTAAAATTATAAATTTTAAAATTTACATTTTAGTCCAAAATTTCCCAAACTTGGTTTATTACTTTTAATCCTTAGGTTTAAATGATTAAGAGTGGTTATTTCATCTAATTTTAGGGTTAATCTAACCTAATCTTTAAGTCTAACTCATCTTATACCTAAACTTAACCCTTAAGCCTAAATCAAATTAGGCTAACCCATCTTAAACTTAAACTTAACTCTTAAGCCTTAATCAAATTAGGCTTTTCTGACCCATCTTAGACCTAAACATAACCTTTAAGCCTTAATCAAATTAGGCTTTACCCTAATCTTTTGGTTTAACCCAACTTACACATAAACTTAACCCTTAAGCCTTAATTACATTGGGCTTAACCCTAATCTTTAGATCTAACCCATCTTTGACCTAAACTTAACCCTTAAGCCTTAATCAAATCGGGCTTAACCCATCTTAGACCTAAACTTAACCCTTAGGCCTTAATCAAATTATGCGTAACCCCAATCTTTAGGTCTATCCCATTTTAGACCTAAACTTAACCCTTAAGCCTTAATCAAATTAGGGCTTACCCCAATTTTTAGGTCTAACCAATTTTAGACCTAAACTTAACTCTTAAGCCTTAATCAAATTAGGCTTAACCACATTCCTTAGGTCTAACCCATCTTAGACCTAAACCAAACCCTTAATCCTAAATCAAATTAGGCCTAACCTTAATCCCAAGTCTAGCATAACTTAGACTTAACCCTAAACCTTGGGTCTAACCCATATTAGACCCAACCTAAACCTTTAATCTTATGTTCAACCCCAGCTTGAACCTTACCCTAAACCTTGGGTCTAACCCACATTAGACCCAATCTAAACGTTATCCCTTAGGTTCAACCTAAATTGAACCTAAGTCTAAGTCCAAATCAAATTGGACTTAACCTTAACCCTTAGGCTTAATCTAAATTGAACCAAAGTCTAAGTCCAAACCAAATTAGACTTAACATTAACCTTTATGTTCGAACCAATCAAACCTAAGCATAAGTCCAAACTAAATTGGATTTAACCTTAACCCTTAGATTCAACCTAAATTGAATCTAAGTCTAAGTCCAAATCAAATTGGACTTAACCTAAACCCTTTGGTTCAACCTAAATTGAAACTAAGGGCCCGATTGGAGCAACTTATAAGTGCGGGCGGCGTTTTCAAAACGCTGCCGTACCGTTTTGTTCGCGCTCTTCGCCAGCTTATCTGAAACCGCGTTTAGGTTTTTACACTAAATGCAGGCCGCGGGGTTTCCCCGCGGCCTGCCCGTGGGCCGCGTTTCAGGATAAGCTGTTTATCCTTTAACGCAGTTTTTTTTTAGCTGCCCCAAACGCACCCTAAATCTAGTTGTCGGCCGTTTTTTTTTATCTTACATCTTTAAAATCTTTTATTTAGTTTACTTTTATTTAAATCTTTTATTTAGTTTAACTTTATAACTTCAAATAACTTTATGATTTGAAAAGGGTAATAATTTTGTGATTTTAAAAATAATTAAAATATGAATATGACCCTTTTTATTTTAAAAAAAAAGTAATATTTTAATTTTAAAATAGGTGAAACCAAACGAGTCTCACATTTTAAATAGTCTAGACGAGTGAATACGATACCACAAGTAAAACACATATCCCGAAGGATAAATATCACTTCTAATAGGGGTTCAATCACCTAGACTAAAGAATTTGTGACATCCGTTCGGTCTGCGAAATTGTCTTATTTGCCGACAAGTTTCCTTACCTAATACGAGGATTAAATAAGGTTTATTTTATCTGGGTTCCTGATTCCCTATAGAGGTAAGCCCCTATAGTTAATTATATCTTAAATAACTGGGAGTCATTTAAGAAAACTCTCGAATAAGATCAGGTGGTTTTGTTTTCAAGATTTCAAAGTTTAGGTTTTCACGATTGGACATGGGAAAATCAAATGGGAATGGTTCAAAATATGAATAATTATTTAAGGAATCCAAATAAAAGAAAAGTAGGGGATATCACAGATCTAGAGAAAACCCCAGTGAAGAGAAAACCCCAGTAAAACCCCAGTGATGTCCCAACTATCCTAATGTTCGGCTTTATGTCTTTGAAGTGATGGTTATTTGATATTTCAATCCTGTAAATTATTTAAGATTTAGGACTTATGTTTGCACAACGTCAGACCGTGCAAATGGCCTAAAAGACAGGAGGATTTACACCGTACCGTACGGTAACCTCGAACCTCGGAATCCTAAAACATCCTAAAACGTTAGGATTTATAATTACACAACAGAGTTGTGCAAAAAGCCTAAAGAAATGATTCTATGGGTTGTTATTTAAACTAAGGAATGTGTATAGAGTTGTGAAAATGTTCATGTGATGTGAAGATGTTTTGTTGCTGCAGATCCACCTGGAAATTGTTCGTCGTTGCGCTGCCCACAATGTTTGCTTCAAACTCCTCGTAGTAGCATCTCCTGGTTTAGTTTTAGTTTTGAACATGCTCCTAACCACTAGATTATCCTAAACTAAGGCATAGTGTATCAAAGTAACTAAACATGCAGTGTGAAAGAAAAGTAACAATGCACTATATAATAAAGAGAAAAGACAATATAACATGATGAAAGAAGAACATAACATGCTAGGGAAGCAGTATAACAAACTATAAAAACAATGTAACATGCTTTTAAAATAAAATGCTGTAACATAAATTAAACCTGTACACCTGAGAGATTCATTGCTCCTTTAAATTTAGCTATTATATGCTGTGTAAAGAGGGAAGTAAGACCTGAAAAAGACTTAATAGAGACAGGTAAATCGCAGAGAAAAGATAAACAAATAAGATGAAATATTATACCACATATAAAGAACCAAGAATAGGAAATTTATATGTGATATTGAAATGTCCCCAATTGCCAGGAGGATTTGAATGTCAGGAGGATTTGAATGCCGGAGCATTGGGTTTCAGTTTTGGTCAAGTTAAGGTAAGAATTTCATTATTTGATTTAATTAAATCAGTCATGAATCACAATCTACTGCATCCTCGTGCCTAGTGTCCTACTTATCTCCTAAACTGAGGTTAGATGTTTGGACTTCTTAGGGTCATTTGAAAATTAGGATGATAAACTATCTCTCAAGGTTGTGCTTCTGAAATCTAGGATGCCTGCACTTTGGTGAAGTGTCGAAGTGTCCTAAGGTATCTAATCTCAATTAAGTGCCTTTCCACCAACCCTCAAACATCTATAAATCCAATTTAGCTCCCTATCAAGCTCCTAAAACCTAGGGGTAAACTCATAGTTTTGGCAAAAGAGTTGTAAGTTGAACTTCAATCCTAGTTAAAGGAATTGGATTTTAAATTGATTCAAAGCTTAAGGGATCTAAGAGTAAGTCCACTAATCTCTCAATCGTTATCTAAATTCTCATTTATTCCGATTTCAACTAGTCTTCCAATTTGCAATTTATTTTTCTTTATGTAAAATAAAAGGTAGATTATTCGCTACCCTGCCTCTTCTTTAGATTGGATCATCCAAAAAATTCAAATTTCAATTTCAATTTTCTCTCATATTCTCTTTCTTCCCTATTTCCCTTGAGATTATAAATCATTTTTGAATTTAATTAAATAAAAAATTCCCATTTTTAACTTGACCGTTAAAAAAAAAAATAATAAAATAAAATAAAAATAAAATGAACGAAAATGAGACCGATCCATTTTTTAAAACCAAATTAAATCAATAAAACTCATGAATGTATCGGTCTAAAACATTTAAATTTGTTAAAAGGAAAATAATCGGATCAATTCCGAGAAGGATATCCTTTCCAAGTGGCGCTTTTATGGATTTCCAAACCCATCATGACTTCAATTTATATCAAACTCAAAATAAAGTTTCAAGAGCTTTCTACATTTCATAAAACATAGGATAACAATTCATAGGGAACATCCTTTTGTACCTCTAAAAATCATACTATTATCAAAGCCTTTCAACTTCAATTTTAATCAAAAGCTCGTGGGTGAGGCAATAACCCAAAACCAAAAAAAAAAAATCAAATCCAGCTACGGCGAAGGCATCAACCCAAAACCAAGACTCAAATCCAGCATACATTTCAACAAGGGTCAGCAAGAGAAGTGAGAAATTAGCCCCCAAACATAATTTCTAGCATTTAAAAAACGATATCCAACATGTATTTCATCAAGGGGTAGCAAGAGGAGTGAAAAATGAGCCCCCAAACATAATTTCTAGCATTTAAAAAAAACGATATCCAGCATGTATTTCATCAAAGGGCAGCAAGAGGAGTGAAAAATGAGCCCCCAAACATAATTTCTAGCATTTAAAAATGATATCCAGCATGTATTTCATCAAGGGGCAGCAAGAGGAGTGA
>NW_018250648.1:313243-344312 GCF_001263595.1 Phalaenopsis equestris | reverse complement strand
CTCATGCGCGAAGGGCAGAGGAGGTGCGGGAGCTAGGGCACGGGCGAGGAGCGGTCGCGGGAGCTAGGGCACGAGCGGCGAGGAGCGGGAGCTAGGGCACGAGTAGCGCAACATGGGGAAATTAATCGTGCCAGGAGAATGGGAAATATGTATTAGAGAATGGGAAATAGGCATTAGGATTTTATAAATATTATATAATTAAAAAAAAAAGAATAAAAATACTTAATTTTTTAAAGTATATATAAAAAAAAATTTGATTTGCACATTTTAATTTGTGTGAAATAATTGCAAATTGGATATAAAATAATTGCAAATTGGATATACCTTTTAGGTAATTTTGATGCTCCGGACGCATTGACGCAATCCGTTTCGTTGCCGGAAGTCGTTCTGACGAATTCATCGATTTTTTGACGAATTCATCGATTTGTAATTCACCGATTTGCGTGTCAATTTTCTCGTGTCGAAAATATGGCAATATGGGTGTCCTTTCCTACCAAAATTGGTATCCCGGACGCGTTGGCGCAGTCCATTTTGTCGTCGGAGGTCATTCGGAGATGTTCACATTTTCACCCCTCCTTTGGGCTTAATTGAAGTCCGATTTCGTGCAATTCTGTGAACTTTGTGCCTTTGATGTGTGTATGTGACGAAAAAGAGTCGTGACGATGTCTTCCTAAGGTTTGAAGTCCTATTTGGAACATTTTCCTTGAATCTTCGCAAAATAGCCCATAACCGCTCGTTCATAAGACGATGGTCTTGTGCCAAAGATGCTAGACATCAAAGGAAAATAGGTATTGACTAGAATTTTCTAAAAGGGTGAGTCTCAATTCTAGTTTTCTAAGACGATCAATAAGAACTCCTAGAACTAGATCTTAGGCTCTAAGGAGGAGAGGAGAAGAGAAGACCTCATAAAAATGAGGTCAACACTAGTGAACTTAACCTTAACCATTAGGTTCATCCTAAATTGAACCTAAGTTTAAGTCCAAATCAAATTTGAGTTAACTTTAACTCTTAGGTTCAATCCAATTGAAACTATGTCTAAGTTCAAACTAATTTGGACTTAACCTTAACTCTTAGGTTCAATCTAAATTAAACCCAAGTCTAAAGTCCAAACCAATTTGGACTTAAACCTCATCCTAATTAGGTTTAACCTAAATTAAACCAAATTAATTAACTAAGTCTTAACTACATTAGACTTAGTTAAACCCTATCCTAATTAGGTTTAACCTAAATTAAAGCTAATTAATTAACTAAGTCTTAAGCACATTAGACTTAGTTAAACCCTATCAATTAACTAAGCCTTAACCGCATTGGGCTTAGTTAAATCCTATCCTAATTGGGTTTAACCTAAATTAAACATACTTCATTAACTAAGTCTTAACTACATTAGGCTTAGTTAAAACCTATTTAATTAGGTTTAACTTCAACTAAACCTAATTAATTAGCTAAGTCTTAATCACATTAGTGGTAATTAAACCCTATTTTAATTAAGCTTAACCTAAATTAATCCTAATTATTAACTAAGTCTTAAACACATTAGACTTAGTTAAATCCTATTAGGTTTAACTTTAATTAAACCTAATTAATTAACTAAGGCTTAATCACATTAGACTTAGTTAAACCTTATTAATTTAACTAAGTCTTAACCACATTAAACTTAGTGAAACTTAAGTCCTCAAGCCTATACATATTATACTTAGTCAACTTTAGCCTTAGGATCAATCCACACTGAACCTAAGTCAACCTAAGACTTAGGATCAATCCACACTGAACCTAAGTCAACTTAAAATTTAGGATCAACCCACTTTATACCTAAGTCAACCTAAATCTTAAGTTCAACTCAAAGTGAACTTAAGTCAACCTAAACCTCAAGTTAAACTCAAATTGAACCAAAGTCAAACTAAGTTTAACCTAAATTGAACTCAAGACAAACCCTATGTTCAAATTACCTGAAATTATCAACTAAATCATCGAGTCGACCCGACCTAACTCGGGATAACCCAAATCAACTAAATCATCGGGTCCACCCTATCTAACTCAGGTTAACCCAACTCAACTGAATCATCAAATTAATCAAACCTAATTTGGGTTAATCCAAATTAAATCATTGAGTTAACCCAATTTAACTTGGGTCATCTCAATCTTTGGGTCAGCCTGACCCAGATCGAATTAACTCATCTTGAGATTCTACTTTAAATTTGAATTAAGTCTTAACCTCCATTTAATCGAGGATTAATTTAAGTCTAATTTAATTCAGACTTCATGCAAGTCTAATTAATTTAAACTTAATATAACCAAAGGTTTAAATTTAATTAGTTCAGCTTAACCTGCTCTATTTTAAGTTAGCTAACTTGATTTTATTTGGTTTATTTCTAAATCAAATAAAAACAAGTAAAATTAGTTTTATTTTAATCAAACTAAATCTATTAAACTTTGGTTGATTTAAATAACTTTAAAGATAATTCGAGGGACAATCAACCTAATTTAGGTTAACTCAAATTATTTGAAAACTCATTCTAGATTAGTTCAACTCAGTATGAACTAATCTAAACATGAATTAAGATAACTGCAGGTTAAGTGAGATTTTGATTTCTCATACGAGAATAAAAACACACTTAGCTTCAATCAGGGACAATTTGGGCTAAAAGACCAAACCAACTTAAATGACAGAAAATCTATCTTAAAAGATATTAAAACTTAAACCTGAACTTTAAAGTACAACTTGGTTTGAGAATATATTTTGGAGGAAACAACCCATGGTTGCTAACAAAATATCACGGCTGACTAATCAAACCACGAATCTTAATGACCCGGGATGATGAAACCATGAGATCTTGATCTGGTCATCAAAAAACAAAAAAAAAAAAACAAAATGAAAAAAATAATTAATCCGCTAATAAATCATAATCAACCTAAAATTTTAACTTACATGAAATTTTAATAAACAAAGATCACCGAACACAACTTTAACCCAACCTATCCTGGTTTATGAAGATCTGTTAGACAATGCAATTTGTGGTTGCTTATAAGAATCTTCCGGTCAGAGTAGGTTGACCACCTCTCAGGCTAAGTAAATGAGGATACTCCAATGATCCAGGATGATGGAGCCTTAGACATATTGACCGGGTCGTCTAAAAAATTAAAAATTAACAAACAAAATAAATAAAACAAAAACATTTTTTTTGCTAACTTCATTTTGCAGTGCTACCAAAAAAAGGTGAACATTATCATAAATGTTATCCTAAATTTTCTTTACATGTTATAGGGTGTGTTAACAATATTTTGCAGGAAGATCGTTTCGACCACTCAAGGCATGGATTAAGGAATCAACCTTAACTAAACAAAATTCTAGGACAGTTTGATATCAACTACTCTTTGGGTAGGATTTTTGACATTCCTTTCCTTATCATTATCGCTGAATTCTTTGAGATTATGTTTAAACTTTAATAAAAAATTTTCTTAAATAATCATAAATTATTTATGATGTAATTAACTATAGAGATTTGTCCCAATAAGAAGTTGTCAACCCCAGAACAGGTACATAAACTTGAAATCTCTGGTATGATTATTTCATAAAGATTCTTTGATAACAATGAATTTCTTTATGAAAGCTCCTTGGGCATTTATTTGTTTTCGTGAGGAAGTCGATTGTAAAGGAAAAACTATCCTCATAAAGGAAGAAGATGAGGAATTTATTCCGGCACCAACATTCGAGGTTGGGTCCAGTTCCAGTACTGTATCACTGACCCGTACTCTGTGAAGAAATAAGAATAGCTCAGCTTTAAGAAAAAAGAGAATGGAGATAAAAGAGGGTAGTTTCCGAAAAATACTTTTCCTCAACAGAAAGCGGGTTTGATTCGCTGTCAACCATTCTCGCTGAAGATGAAACACTCAGTTCACGTCACTTTTTCTCTCAACAAAAAGAAAAGAAAAAGAATCTGTTTGTTTATAGAGAGCGCTCTGTATTTGAAACAATTACTTAAAAAGAAAAGTGCTCGATGGGTAAGGTCTTGTATGAGATGAGATGTGCAATCTTCCCGCATATAAGAGAAGAAATTCTTAGGGAAGATAAGACATATAGGGTCCTCGCCAAATTACATTTGGGAGAACGAACAGTTCCATCTGCTTCACCTCGGGTTTTCACCAAACTTTGTTTGGGACTCAATATAACCGAAACCATAGACACAATAAAAGAATATGTTTGTTGCTCTTTGAAGACACGACTAAGATATCGCTCCAATTCTCTACCAACACATTTACAGTTACTTGCAAGAGCAAGAGAGGCATCTGTTAGCATGAATTCACTAGTACAGATGTTATGAGCTGGGGATCATACCTACCCACAACATGTTGATAGGCCTCTAAAGGCAATTTGGCCCATGCTTAAAAATAATGTATGGAATCGAAGGCCATTAGAGGAAGTCTCTGATTTTGTGGGCACAAGATCTATTATTTGACCTGATGATCTTCGTTCAATCAAACAACGACTGCGTAAACTAAGAAAAAATGTGATTAATATGGTGGAAACTTGGGTTACCTCGTCTCTATGAGAGATACCACCTCCAAGTGAAGAAGACCCAACTGAAGAACTACAAAGGGTCGTACAACAACGAGACAGGGAAATTATACCTCTTGAGAAGAAAGTTGAAGAAATGATGACCACATTGGTAGCTTTGCAAAATTCACCGCAGACAACACCATTGCTAGCCGTTGACATCAGTCGACCGGAAGCCGTTCACTAACCTGACTAAAGTCGAAGAGACAAGTCAAAGAAAAAATGAATCTACCCAAAGTGGAGTCCCAGAAAAAGAAATAACACAATTAATTAAACAGAAAGTCAGAGAAACAATAACTCAGGTGAGGAACAAATCCTTAATTCCAAAGGGTAGACCCTACTCGAAGGAATACAATTCTGTTTAATACCCTAAAGGTTTTGTACCACCACTGTTCAAGATGTTCGACGACACATGAACCCCCGTCAGCATGTTGCACACTTCCAGATAAGTTGTTGCAACGCGGGGGTAGTGACGCTCTTTTGTTCCGCCAATTCGTTAACAACCTAATAGAGGTCGCTTTCGATTGGCACACAGATCTTCCCAATGGATTTGTTAAAACTTTTGCCGAATTGGAAAATCTCTTCATTCAATGTTTTGTTGGAACACAACACCACATTACAGTTGAAGATCTGGTAATTGAAAAACAAAAGCCAGGTTAAATGCTCGTAGACTACATTCTTCGCTGCAGAAACCTCAACATGAAATGTGAGCCACAGCTCTAGGAGCATGTCATTGAAATCTTACTCAAAAGCATCCATGGATCAATAAAATTTATGCGCAAAGGGTTCACAATTAAAACATTCAAAAATTTACTTAGTAAAGCTGCTAGCCTCCTGGAAGAAGCCAAGCAGATGAGTTGAAAAGCCAAGACCGGTTAAGACATTTGAAAAGAAATCAGGGAATGTCTCAACCGTAGAGAAGGGCAAGCAACCCATGCAAGTGCAGCCCGAACAGAGGAAACAACGACAACACATCAACATTTCACAACCACAACCGCCTCTAAAGTTGCAGTTTCAACAATCAACTCAAGAGAGGATATAATAGAAATGAGGGATTGAATGAATAAAGAATATCCGTTCAAGACGGAAGCATTGACTAAAATATTCCATAGTTTACTCAAGATACCAAGGTTCGGATTGCCTGAGGCTAAATGGTCAGATGAAGTTGAGATGAAAGACCGACGTAACTATTGTGTCTACAACAAGATGCTCGAACATAAGATTGAAGATTGTTTTGTCTTCAATGACTGTTTAGAATAAAAATTTAAAGCAAGAAACATGGTTATCCCGAAGAAATTCTTGAAAGAGACCAAAAAATTTGATCGATGTAATCTTGGCTGATGAATTTGTCCCTGCTGATTGCCATAAGGATGAAAATGGATGAGAGACGATATGTTCAAAATCTTCTAAATTAGAGGTCATCGCAGCATAGGGGCTGCTACTTCTTTTGTACCCTGCACTTTTATTCCTTTTACTTCTGCTCATGATATTAGACGGTTGTCACGGACTAAGGGAAAACTTTCCTTGAACTGTTGACTTTTTTGACTTTTCTTCGTCCCTTCGGGGATAGTTAATGCAAAATCCTATAATTTAGCTTACATTTTGTCCATCTCTGATGACGAATCTAGTTTTGATCCCAAAAATAATTCTCGAATCGTACACAATCTCGATGGGTTTGATAGCAATCATAATGATATTAATAATGACAATCTTCTTAATGACAGTGAAAATGAAGACAAGTTTGCCATAGAACTGCAAGGAATACCGATTTCTATAATATTGGAATCATCTGACTTTGAGATGGAGCCAGGTAAAACACCTTCAGAAGGAGCTTTATCTTCAACATAAGAACAAGAAGAAATAATTAAAATCATTTTACGAAGTTGAAAAGTTCTACCAGTAAGAATATCCTCGAAAGAAAAAGAAAAGCAAGTGATTGTGTCAGAAGATGCAGTTCCACCAGTGCAAGAAAGACCATCTTCTGAAAGCATTGAAAAATCACAAAGTAGGGCAGATTACAACATTCTAGACCATTTAAGGAAGTTACCTGCTAAACTGATCATCTATGATGCCCTCATTCTTTCAAAGGAAATGTGGGTATCATTGATAAAGCCTTTTTAGATCCTGAAATTTGTCTAGCTCACTTAGCTAATACTTCCTTTGATGAGGCTTATTCGTTGGCAGTCCTGACTAAAATCACATTCTTCGATAACGATATACTTCTGGGCACAACTAAACATAATCACCCCTGTATATTTCAGTGAATGTTGAATGTGCAACGCTTTCAAGGGTGCTCATTGATCCCAGTGCTTCAATAAATATCATGAACTTAAGAACACTGCTTATCTGGACATTTATACCTGTAGATTAACAACAGACAATGATGTTACGTGGTTTCAACCAACAAGGAGAAAGAGCCGTATGGTCATTTACATTACTCTTGAAAATCGGTGACTTGATGATAATGACAAAATTACATGTCATAGACTCTGAAACTTCCTTTAATGTTTTACCTAGTTGTCCATGGCTCCATGAATTCAAGATGGTCCCATCGTCACTACATCAGTGTATTAAATATCTGTATGAAGGACAAGAGTGCTGCATTAAAGGCGACCGACCTACAACCATTCTCAATACACGAGATTGACATACATGAAGACGCTGCGTACTATGTTCTGCTAAAAAAAACATTTTTCCACTTCCAAGACAAGACAACTCTTTAGCAGATGCCTTGACAAAACTGGCAAAAGAGTTTGTTTACCTAGAAGAGAATCATGTTCCAATTTCAGTGCAAGGACGTCAAGTCCTCTCCCAAATAAACATGGACAACATTCACAAAATCGGCAAAAACGCGATATTAGTGAACACGAAAAAGGAGGAAAATCGAGATTGGAGACGATCATTCATCGAATATTTGCACTATGGAAGATTATCTAAAGAAAGTTCAACTGCAAACCAAATTAAGCAGCGAGCGTTGTCCTACGCTTTAGTGGTTACGATGTCTGAGAAAATCTTAAGCCCAAGACATCGTTAAAGAAGTCCATTTAGGCCTCTGTGGTGCACATCAGTCAGGGCCAAAAATGGAAATGAAAATAAAAAAGCTTGGATACTACTGACAGCAATGATGACAAACTATATAAAAACTGCCAAAAGGTGTCACCAATGTCAGGTGCATGAAGTGGTCTTACATCAACCTCTAAATGTGCTACATCCAATAATTGCGTCCTAGCCATTTGAATATTGAGGTACAAATGTAATAGACCTTATATACCCTCCATCATCAATATGTTATCAGTTCATTTTGGTTGTAACAGACAACTCTAAATGGGTAGAAGCAGTACCACTCAGAGAGGTGAAAACAAATCAAGTGCTCCAGTTTTAAAGACTTACATTGTCTAAAGGTTTGGAGCTTCGCGAAAGGTAATTTCAGACAATTTGACAGCCTTAAAAAATACAGAAATAAACAATTTTGTTCAAAGATATGAAATAGATTGGAGGTTTTCAACAATCTATTACCCTAAATCTAATGGGTTAAGCAAAGACTTCAAAAAAGACATTAAATGTCACTCCAAAGCAATGGCATGAACGATTATCATAAGCTTTATGAGCTTATTGCACTACATACCGAACACCGACTCGGTTAACTCCATTTGCTCTGGCGTACGGGTCCAAAGCATACTTCCACTTGAGGTACAACTCTTTGTCAGAATAGCAATTACTGTTCAAACAACTGAATAAGAAAATGCAAAATTACGTCTCAAAGAACTCGACAACCTAGAAGGCAAGCGTTTTGATACACCAAAAATATATGCATTTTTAGACCCATATTTTATACTCATTTTTAGTGATATTGTACTTTAATGAAAGATTTAGGGTTTAGGGTTTAGGGTTGGATAGATTGACTGTAAACAAATATTATTGCTTTTTAGATGGTTGTACTGGTTATCACCAAATTCTAATTGCTCCAGAGGATCAAGAGAAAATAACATTTACAAGCCCTTATAGAACATTTGTTTTCCGTAGAATATCTTTTGGACTATGCAATACACCTGCAACATTTCAAAACTGTATGATGTCAATTTTTAGGAATTTTATTGAACATGGAATGAAAGTGTTTATGCATGATTTTTCTGTATTCAAAACTTCGTTTGAATTATGTTTAAATAATTTAAAAAAAGTTTTGGAAGTACGTGAAAGAATCAACCTAGTATTAAATTGAGAAAAATGTCAATTTATGATTGTAGGAGGTAGTGTACTTGGACATAAAATTTTTGAAAATGACATGGAAGTAGATCCTGCAAAAATTCAAGTTATTAAAAATTACCACCTCTTATTAATGTTAGAGGAGTAAAAAACTTTCTACGACATGTTGGTTTCTACAGACGGTAAATAAATTTTTTTTCAAAAATAACTAAACTTCAAAAATAACTAAATTCAAAAATAACTAAACTATTATGCCAACTTTTAGAAAAAGATACGAAATTTGATTTTAATGAGGAATGCATAAAAACATTTGAATTATTGAAATAAAAATTAATCACTGCACCTATAATAGTTCCATCTAACTGGGAAAAATCATTTGAAATAATGTGCGATGCGAGTGATTATGTTATTGGGTCTGTTTTAGGACATAATGCCCAACAAAGTTCTTAAAGTAATATATTATGCTAGTAAAAACTCTAAATGATGCTCAAATTAACTACATTACTACTGAAAGAGAGTTGTTAGATATTGTTTATGCCTTTGATAAATTTAGACCCTATTTAATTGGAACTAAATGTATAGTGCATACAGATCATTCTGCTATTAAATACTTGATGCAAAAGAAAGATGTTAAACCAAGATTAATTATATTGATACTTTTTTTGCAAAAGTTTGATTATACCATAGTTGATAGAAAGAAAAATGATAATCAAATAGCTGATCATTTGTCTAGACTGAAAAAAAAATATTAATTAATTTTGCAAATGAAATTTTAGAAAATTTCCCTAATGAACAATTATATAGTATTGATGAAATAAATGTACCGTGATATGCTGATATAGTAAATTATATTGTAAGTGATATTCTACCACCTGATATTAAAAATTCACAACTAAAGAAATTCATTTATGATTCAAAATTTTATTTTTGGGATGAATCATATTTATATAAACAATGTAAATATTTATAATTAGAAGGTGTGTGCCTTATGAAGAAACTCAACAGATAATTGAAAAATGTCATGATTCTAAATTTGGAGGATATTTTGGAACAAATAGAACTACATATAAGATTTTGCAAGCTAGATTTTATTGGCCTAATCTTTTTAGAGATTTTAATGAATATATTAAAACATGCGATCGATGTCAACGAGTAGGAAACATTTTTAGTAGAAATGAAATGCTTCTAAATTACACATTAAAAGTTGAAATTTTTGATGTGTGGGGATTAGATTTTATGAGATCATTTATGCATTTCTTTAGAAATTTATATATATTACTTGCTGTTCATTATATGTTCAAATGTATTGAAGCTATTGCTGTACCTAGATGTGATGCTTGGAGTGTTTCTAAATTTTTAATTAAAAATATTTTTACAAGATATGAAATGCCGAGAGTATTTATTACAGATGCAGGATCTCATTTTAGGAATAAAAGAATAAAAAAATTAATTAAGAAATATGATATTATACATAGATTCTCTATTGCTTATCATCCTCAGACTAGCGGTCTAGCAGAGATATCAAATCGTGAAATTAACAAATTTTAGAAAAAGCTGTAAATCCCTATAAATTGGATTGGTCTGCTAGATTAGATATTGCATTATGAGCATATAAAACTGCTTATAAGACTCCTATAAGAATGTCCCTATATAGATTTATTTTTGAAAAAACATGTCAATTACCAGTTGAATTGGAGCATAAAACATTTTGGGTTATTAAAAAATTTAATTTTAATTTAAAGGATGCTGGTGAGAAAAGATTATTGCAACTCAATGAACTTAAGGAGATTAGATATGAATCATATGATAATGCAAAAATCTATAAGAGAAAATGAAAATATGAAATAATTAAAAAATTATTAAAAAAAGTTTGAACATGGACAAAAAGTTTTATTATATAATACAAGATTAAGATTATTTCCAGAAAAACTGAAACGATATTCATTCCACCGCCATTTTAGAGTCTATTAGTGTTTTTTCTTTAAGAATTTAGAGTTTTTGTGTTGAGATTAACTGTGAATCTTTCTCTAAGAGTGTTGGAGAAGGAGAAAAGTGAGAGATTTCTTCTTCCTACATTTCCTAGGAAAAACTAGAAAGGATTTGTTTTGAGAAAGAGTTTTAGATAAGTATTTGTTTTATTTACCGTTGTATGAACTTTCTTTTATATATGAAATTTGTATTTTGTTGTATATTCTTATGAAGTTTGAGTAGTTTTCTTTATCTTTCTCCCTACTTTGAGATATGGTGAAATGAAAAGATAATATGGATGTGCCAATGTTAAAATATAAAATAAATTGTGATGATTTTTCAACTCCGAATTTAATTTACTTTTCGATCTGGCCAATTGAATTGTTAAAATTTATTGTGAAATATATGATCTGGGAAATGGAGTATGAGTTCTACAACAGAGTTAGGATCACATTTGATTCCATGAAGGAGAATTTCGTTCATGAAATTAAGTGCAAATAAATAGGGAAATATACAATGTTGGCTGTAGAATTGGAGATTTTAAGGCGACAAACTAAAATCTCCAATTTGGTCTTAGTGTTTAAGAACTAAAGCGAGAGTTAGCCTTCAGGTGAAGGGAAATGAGAGCTCTAGAGTGGGAGCCAATATCCTCCTAGCCTAGCCACGGATTTAAGGACTAAACCTGGGATTAACCAATGATTTTCTATAACACTGTATCATGATAGAGAATTAAAACTGCGTCTATTTGACACAATACATATTAAAATCATTTATCTCATCTCATTTTACCAAAATCTCATTGTAAATGAAAATATGTTTTTTCACATAAGAAAATCTTCATCACATAAATATAGTTTATTAATTTAGTAGTTGCTGTTTAAACTTTACATATCAGATTTGCTAGTAGTTAAATAATTTAGTTTTGATAATATCTCAACATTCGAAATTAGTGACAGTAAATTCGTTTTACTTTCTGTGAATTTTTTAGTTAGTTTATCATTTCAAATTTAAACCTTCCTCGTGAGATTGATATTTGTGGCTTAAATAGAAAGTCTTTTATTACTTGATAACGATACATATACTTGCGTAGAATCCCAACATTAATTGTTTAAATTTCTTATTTATAAAAAATTGCATCAACTTTTGGCACCGTTGCATAGCGGAGTCAACTTTATCTATTTTGCACAACTATATTCTTGGGATCACGTTTGCAAGTGCAACAAAATTTGGAATTGTATCAAGCAAATATGATACGGGCCCACGACAAATTGGTTCATCCAAGAACATTCCAAAATGGCGATATAGTTTTTGTAATTCGAACTAACTTGGGAAGGCTCGTACATTTTCGGAAAAACCTATTCGTGAGGATTCTACCAGCTAGTTGACTGCTAAGGAGAAAGAATTCTATCTCCAATATTATGCAACGTGAAAAGTACTTGTTTGTAAACTGGGGAAATTAAATGGTATAAATAAAAAATATTAATGAACGTCTGTTTCTTCTTATTTTGTTATGATTACATGATTGAAATCTTGTAATCAGAAACATGTTTTGCTCAGTGGCCTAGAGGTATTACCTCTGAATTCCTTCAAAATTTAAAGTAACAATGATCCAAAATGAACTCCCAACGAAATCTGATACAATGAAATCAAATAGACATTGACAAACTGAAGATAGAACCAAGATAGACATGCTTACATTCCTCTGTTACTTTCAGAAAAATTTCAAGCAACATACTTATTTTCACTTTCCGCAGCGGTGTTTGCTTAGCACTAGACCATAGATGTGTTGATGCAAGATCAAGAATTCATTTTGACTTTGATGTGGCACAATAAGAGATGTTGTATAATGGACCGTTGCTGTCCATTGTCAGTCTGGAAGAGGTAGGAGATAGACCACCTCTTCTATAGTTTCGATCCAGTTCATAGACAGATTTGCTACCGCAAAAATCAAAAGTTGACAGTGGGTGAATAAAATCCATTGTGGCTGGTGCCACAGTGGATTTTAACAAAAATAAAAAACGGGTTAACTCACACACAATGCTGAAATCGAAAAAAAGGACTAAAAAGAGCTGAAGAACAAAAGGAATAAGAACTTCCCCCACAGTCCATGGAAGAAGACGTCATTGAATTTGAATTTCATATTACTGAGTACACTCCGGGAGAGTCCTATACCCAACTTGGATTGGAGAACTTCGACCTTGAGGATGAAATGAAAAAAGTTATCTTTGCGTCAAACTCCCCCACCACGCAGGTTGTTGACCTTATGACAAGACATAGCCTGTGACTCAACAAGTTATTTTTGAAGAAGAATTAGGTCGCATACAGACCATAAAGCGACATTTCTTCGAACACCACTTCTTGCAGTGATGGCGAAAATATTGACATGTTAAAAGGCATCGTGTTATACACGATAGTGTTCAATGAAGAACAAGATATCATCATTGAACATGTAATAGAAGCTCGTGATAGAGGACATGCTGGATATTTGGAGAAAAGAACTTACTCAGAACCCAACCAATGGAAAAAAGGAAAAGGGAGAATGCCATCCAATATGGCTATTGCTATAATCATGCCGAAGATAGAGATGACAACCCTTCAGGTATCTTGAGATATGAGTGGGTCGATCCTATGCCTGTGATCATTATCAAAATATTAAAATAACCTATGACATAGAGTATACTGCCACCCAACTGCGTCCCAGACAACTGCATTATTAATATATATGAGGAAGGAGACTGTATTCCCCCTCATCTTCTCCTTCCTCATATTGATCATCATGATTTTGAGAGGCCCTTTTGCACCATTTATTTATTGAACATATGTGCTATGCTCTTTGGAAAAGAAATACAAGACTGAGGACCCGGAGAGTTTAGAGGTTCGTTTCAGGTACCTCTTCCACGTGGGTTAGTATTAATCTTCCAAGGGAATGGAGCCGACATAGTGAAACATTGCATCCCGACAGTCAATCGATAACGAATTTCAATAACACTTCGAAGGATGTGTCTTGATAAGTGTTCTATCGACTATCAACCTGTGTCGGAATTGCAAGGGCTACAATCTTTAGAGCTACCGTGACCCTATGGATGTCTAAACACCCGATTTCTCCTATAGTGTTTTGGAGTGTAGGATATCTATAGTAGTTACTGTGCCAACATATAATTGCTTGGTGACCCTGACTGCTCCTCATGATGTGTATCGATATATATGATGTTATATTATGTTTGATGTAATATCGACATATTATCTGTATGCTGGACAATCTTAATGGAGTCCTTTTGTTATAAGTGGATTTTGCCATTGACAATTTTCGTGTAGGTCTGGAAAGGCCAAGATAGACAACATGAATGACACAAAAAGATGAAAATAACTAAACAAATAACAAAACCTCATGAAATGACTAAAAATCAATTCTAGATTTTTATACCAACTAGACGACAACTATAAGTAAAGTGTAATTTCCTCCGGGTGGCTTAGACCGAGCTAACAAATAAAAATTTAGAACGACATTATCAACTAAATGACAACTATGGGTAAAGTGTAATTTCTTTCGGGTGGCTTAAACCCAACGCACGTTAAGAATTTGTAATATGCTTAACCAAATAAACCCTTGTGTGACAGCCACACATTTTCCTATACTTGCATGAGTTACAGTCTTCCTAACACGAAATTATGGCTTTCCTCTAGTTTACCTATTCTCCTCTTAGCTATGATGCAAGTCCATTGACATTTCTTCCTAACGAGTTAGGAACATGAGTCAATATTAGACCTTCTTAAATGGAATATGACATCCATTTTCTGCTTACTAGTACGAGTTACAACCTTTCTGACACATAATTATGAATTTCCTCTTGTCTATCTCTTCTCCTCTTAGTTAGGATATAAGTCCATTGACATCCATTCCTAACGAGCCAGGACATGACACTCAACATCTTTGAGAATCGGCATAAGACCTCCTTCAATGGAATATGACATCTATTCTTACTCCTGTTGGTGGAATCTTGATCCCTCCTGACACGGAATCACGACTGTCCTTTAGCTTGGCTGTTTTTTTTTACCAAGGATATAAGTCTATTGGCATTTCTTTCTAATAAAAAGAGATGCAATATTGACATGCTAAAGCTTCCGAGGCCTTTTCTTGATTCTTAACTTTCCTTCCTTGACAAACTTTGAAAGATAAAGGAGAGATCTTCCGGACACAGATTATTCCTCTTCTTTTCTTTTTTTAATTTGCCATCTTATGAAGGAAATTCCCAACAACAAATTGCAACTTATATTGGACATTTTATTGGAACATATCATAATTTTTTGTAAATTGACTAATGTGTTCGGTCAACGTCAATATGTACGACATACTTATATGGTACGCCACACATATTGGGGGTCCGTTTATTGACCTCACTTTTATGAGGACTCATCTCAACTACATGTACAAGCTCAAGCTCTCAACCCTTTGGCTGAGTGGGTTTAGGGTTTAGTGCCTGAATTGACTACTAAGGGTAATACATACCTTAGACCGCTTAGATCAACATGGAAATCCTAAGGCTCACAATGACCATCAATATCAGCTTAAGAGAGGGACATACCCAAATTGATCCGTGGTTTCACTAGTAGTCTCCCTAACCCCACCAAACCTTAAAATTCAGACTAGTTTGTTCTTTTGAACTTCAAAAGGGATAAAACCGTAGGATGGTCAATGTGAATTAAACTTAACTTTATTTTGACCTAGATGGGACCAAATGGTCGATATGGTCAACCTGACCACCCTGGTCAACCCTTCGTCAACATGATCATATGACCTACCCTTTGACCCCATGGTCACCCCAACCACCATATAGTCAACAAATAACCTATATGGTCAACCTGACCACCCTGGTCAACCCTTGGTCCACATGGCCAACATTGGATTATATGACCAACCCATTGACCCTATGGTCAACCCAATCTCCATATGGTCAACAAATAGCCTATATGAACAACCTGACCACCCTGTTCAACCCTTGGTTAGCATGGTCAACAATGGACCATATGACCAACTCATTGACCCTATGGTCAACCCGACCTTCATATGGTAAAATTGACCATTTTGGTCTTGGTTGACCCATGGTCCAATTGGTCAACCTATGGTCTAAATGATCAACACTGGTCCAATAATCAACCTATGGTCAAATGGTCAACCCTAAGCCATCATGGTTAACTCATGGCCTTATGGTCTACTTTTCATTCTCATAATTAATTAATTAATTAATTAAAAGAACGAATTTATGATCCATTGGGCCTAGGTTTAACCCTAATTTAAAGCTTAAAGCCCAAGGCCTTAAACCATGGCTCAAGCCAATTGATTAGGCCCATGGTCCAAGCCCATGATCAAATAGGTCACCCATGACCTACACCAACCCATCAGGCCATTTAATAACATATATTCACATGAAAAAAAAAAAAAGGGAGAGGGGACAAAAGAAGTTATGCTTACCTACTTCCCCTCATATTTGGCACCCTAGTCCAAATAACCAAAGTTCCTTCAAGCTTGGGATAAGGAGAATATCTGCGAAGTCCAACCACAATGCCACCACCCTTCCACAATGCCTCTATGCCATGAAATTCTCCCTTTTCCTCCATTAGAGCCAACTTGGACAAAGCCTCCAAGGAGAAGAATTACCTCCATAACTCCTCTCCTTGATCTTCAAAAACACTTCGAAGGAGCTAGAGGAATCACCTCAGGCCAATTTTGGCCCCATCCAAGCCTCCCATGGCCATAAAGGACCAAACCCAAGAACTTCAAGATGGCATGATGCTCTCCAGTTAAACCTCCACACTTTTGACATTCAAGAGAAAATCTTCTCCAAGCTATAAGCAGTAGATTTCTCATCTCTCCAAAGCGTGAATCCCACTAGGATGCCCTAATTTTAAAACCCAAATCCAAGAAAAATTTCGAGTGTGACATGAACTCTACCAAAACCTCAAATTAATTCTTCCAATAGCTTCCTTGAGCCTTAGGAATATATTTCCCATCGAAATTGAGCCTCATTGAGCCCTCTAACCTACCTTAAGACCAAACCGAGCCACCATTTCACCTAGCTCATACCTAGGCCCATTTTCGGATCAAATTGAGCTGAGGAGCTGCCTAATGTCAAGGCGATCACATCTGAAAAACTCAATCGAGTCGACATCTCTTGGGCAAATGTTTGGATCACTAACCTTAAAAATTCTCTCCGGCCTTGTCTTTTGTGAAATAAATGTGCACCCCATACTCAATTAACTGTATGGATGTGATCTCCGAGGTTAGATGAAGCTTTTGAAACAAGCCCCATGCGATTTCATGGAAAATCAGGAGAGATCTTAATGTTTGAACATTGATGGTATTCGGTTAATTGTCCCCTGGGGACGATCAACGGTTGTCGTCCATTTCTGTGTATCAGAAATGAACGACATCGATTAAGCCGAACCATACATTCGTGAGGAACGGAGGACCGGATCGCAGGCCAGCTCAAACGACAGCGTGCATATCGCCTCGTACAGGAATCCGCCGTGTGGACTTCGGAGCTACCGAGGATGGACGTGGTAACGCGTCAGATAAGTAGGAAAATAGGGGTTTTCCTATTTATTAAAATCTAGAAAAAAAATAACTTTAAAAAATCATATCTTTGCCTAGAAAATTCATAAAAATAAATAAAAAATACCCTTGGACTCAGGAGACAAGAGTGAAAAATTTTAAAAATAAAATTGACAATAAATGATTTTTATTTAATTTTTAATCAATTAAATACTCCAAAGAGTATTTTAATTATTAAAAATTATATATAAATCCAAAATTTATAAAATTTACAAGGATTACTTTTTTCGTACTTGGTAACATTCTCGGAGTTTTTCAAGGTTAGAAATTATCCCTAAATTAAAAATCACCAATTTCTATCATCCCTATAATTATTAAAAAAAATAATTATAAAAAATCAGAAAATCAGAAATTGAAATGGAAATTAGTTAGGAAATTTAAGGTAATGCTTATAATAAAATTTCCAACCTTTGAAAAAGTCTAAAGTAACAATTTAGATATTTAGGGGTAAAATTGTAAATTTTAAAATTTACACTTTAGACCAAAATTTTCTAAATTTGGTTTATTGCTTTTAATCCTTAGGTTTAAAGGATTAAGAGTGGTTATTTCATCTGATTTTAGGTTTACCTTCTAAGGTTAATCCAACCTAACTTTAGGTCTGACCCATCTTAGACCTAAACTTAACCCTTAAGCCTTAATCAAGTTGGACTTAACCCTAATCTTTAGGTATAACCCATCTTAGACCTAAAATTAACTCTTAAGCCTTAATGAAACTAAGCTTAATCCTAATCTTTAGGTCTAACCCATCTTAGACCTAAACTTAACCCTTAAGCCTTAATCAATCTAAAACCCTTAATCCTTAATCAAATTAGACTTAACGCTTATCTTCAGGTTTAACCCATCTTAGACCTAAACATAACTCTCAAGCCTTAATCAAATTAGGCTTAACCCTAATCTTTAGCTCTAACCCATCTTATACCTAAACTAAACCTTAAGCCTAAATCAAATTAGGCATAACCCTAATCCTTAAAGTCTAACCTAACTTAGACTTAACCGTAAACCTTGGCTCTCACCCCATTAGACGCAATCTAAACCTTTAATCTTAGGTTCAATCCAATTTGAACCTAACCCTAAACCTTGGGTCAAACCCACATTATACCTAATCTAAACCTTAACCCTTAGGTTAAACCTAAATTGAACCTAAGTCTAAGTCCAAACCAAATTGGACTTAATTCTAATCCTTAGGTTCAACCTAAATTGAACCTAAGTCTAAGTCCAAAGTAAATTGAACTTAACTTTAACCCTTAGATTTGATCCAATTGAACCTAAGTCTAAGTCCAAACCGAATTGGACTTAACCTTAACCCTTAGGTTCAACCTGAATTGAGCTTAAGTCTAAGTCCAAACCAATTTGGACTTAACCTTAATACTTAGGTTCAACCTAAATTGAATCTATGTCTAAGTCCAAATCAAATTGGACTTAACTTTAACCCTTAGGTTCAATCAAATTAAACCTAAGTCTAAGTCTAAGTCCAAACTAAATTGGACTAAACCTTAACTCTTAGATTCAATCCAAATTGAACGTAAGCCTAAGTCAAAACCAATTTGGACTTAAACCCCATCCTAATTAGGTTTAACCTAAATTAAACCTAATTAATAAACTAAGTCTTAACCACATTAGGCTTATTTAAACCCTATCCTAAATAGGTTTAACCTAAATTAAACTTAATTAATTAGCCAAGTCTTAACCACATTAGGCTTAGTTAAACCCTATCCTAGTTAGGTTTAACCTAAATTAAACCTTATTAATTAACTAAGTCTTAACCACATTAGGCTTAGTTAGTTTAATTAGGTTTAGTCTCAAATAAACCTAATTCACTAAGTCTTAACCATATTAGAGTTAGTTAAACCCTATTCTAATTAGGTTTAACCCAAATTAAACCTAATTATTAACTAAGTTTTAACCACATTAGACTTAGTTAAATCCTATTAGGTTTAACTTTAATTAAACCTAATTAATTAACTAAGGCTTAATCACATTAGACTTAGTTAAACCTTATTAATTTAACTAAGTCTTAATCATATTAGACTAGTTAAACTTAAGTCCTTAAGAAACTTTAGCCTTAGATTCAATCCACACTGAACCTATGTCAACCTAAGACTTGGGATAAATCCACGTTAAACTTATGTCAACCTAAAACTTATGATCAACCCACATTGAACGTAAGTCAACCTAAATTTTAGGTTCAACCAAAGTGATCCTAAGTTAACCTAAATCTTAAGTTCAACCCAAATTGAATCTAAGTTAACATAAGTTCAACCTAAATTGAACTTAAGACGAACCCTAAGTTCAACTTACCTGAACTTATCAACTAAAGCATCAGGTCGACCCAACCTAACTCAGGTTAACCCAGCTCAACTAAATCATCGGTCCCACCGATCTAACTTGGGTTAACCCAACTCAATTGAATCATCAGGTCAATCTGACCTAATTCGGGTTAACCCAAATTAAATCACTGAGTCAACCTAACTTAACATAGGTTATCTCAATCTTTGGGTTAGCTCGAACCAAATTAAATTAACTCGAATTGAGATTCTACTTTAAATTTGAACTAAGTCTTAACCTCCGTTTAATCAAGGATTAATTTAAGTCTAAATTAATTCAGATTTCATGCATGTCTAATTAACTTAAACTTGATATAACCAGAGGTTTAACTTTAATTAGTTCAGTTTAACCTGGTCTATTTTAAGTTAGCTTACTTGATTTTCTTTCGTTTATTTCTAAATCAAATGAAAGCAAGTAAAATTAGTTTTATTTTAAGCAACCTGGTTAATCCTATTAAACTTTGGTCGATTTAAACAAATTAAAGATAATTCGAGGGACAATAACCTAATCTAGTTTACCTCGAGTTATTTGGAATCTCATTTCAGATTAGTTCAACTTAGTATGGCTTAATCTAAATATGAACTAAGGTAAACACAGGTTAGAGGTTTTGGTCTTATATTCGAGAATAAAAACACGCTTAGCTTCAATCAGGGACAATTTGGGCTAAAGTACCAAACCAACTTATATGACATAAAATCTATCTTAAAAGACCTTAAAACTTAATCTTGAACCTTAAAATGTAACTTGATTTGAGAAGATATTATGGAGAAGGCAACACATTGTTGCTAACAAAATATCTTCCAGTTACTCGTGACTAATCAAATCGCGAACCTTAATTACTCGGGATGACGAAACCATGAAATCTTGATCGGATCATTCTAAACAAAAATAAAACAAAATAACAAAAATAATTAATCCGCTAATAAATCATAAGCAGCATAAAATTTTCTACCCCTAAAATCCAAAAAAGACATTAAAACTTAAATGTAATCTTAATGAACAAACATCACCAAATGCAACTTTAACCAGCATATCCTGGTTTATGAAGATCTCTTGGACGACGCAATCTGTGGTTGCCGACAAGAATCTTCCAGTCAGAGTAGGTTAGCCACCTCTCAAGCTAAATAAATCCAGGTACTCCAATGACCCCGAGACGACGGAGCCATAGACATCTTGAACGGGTCGTCTAAAAATTTAAAAATCAGCAAACAAAATAAATAAAACAAAAAGGTATTTTTTTTGCTAACTTTGTTTTGCAGGGCTACTGAAGAAAGGTGAACTTTATCGCAAATATTATCGTAGATTTTCTTTAAATATTATAGGGTGTGCTAACTCTATTTTGCAGGGCAATTGTTTCGGCCACTCAAGTCATGGATCAAGGAATCAACCTTAACCAAACAAAATTCTAGGATAGTTTGATATCAACTACTCTTTGGATATGATTTTTGACATTCCTTTCATTGACACTATCTTTGAAGTATTTGAGAACAAATTTAAACCTTAATCAGAAGTTTTCTTAAATAATCATTTATTATTTAAAATGTAATTAAATATAGGGACTTGTCCCAATAGGAGCATGTGAACCCTAGAACATGTAAATAAACCTGAAATCTTTGGTATGATGCTTTCATAAGGTTTCTTTGGTCGCAGTGAATTTATTTATGAAATCTCCTTAAACATTTATTTGTTTTCGATTATTTGCCTTACTTCCCCTGATTTCTCCTCTCTTATATCCATCAATATGGTATGAGTGGGAAGAATTTAGGAAAGGCAGAAAATATAACGATAAACAAATTGGAAACTTCTCAACACCGATATCAACAAATGACAAGATCGAAAAAATAGGCGATGGAGATGACATTCTGATGGCGACAAGCCTCTCTAATTTAATGATAAATATATTTCAAACCGAATTATGATGGATTTATTTATAAAAAATCCATACTAGTGGGAATTCTCTTAACAAAAATACTCACTTAAATTTCAAATCGAATGAGTTTTTATTCTTCTTTCAAGTTAGAAGTATCTCTAATTGAATGGTCTGCCCCCATGTCGGTGCTCCTATGTTCCTAGAATATTGTTTCTAGCTCTAGCTTCAGCCCCACTATACTTCACCAACTTATTATTGGTGATGTTACAATCAAATATCATTATTATGGAGATATATACGTCATCTAAAATCAGAACTTTGATAAACTTTGTCAAACACAACCCCTTAAGAATATTAAATTAAATTATGAATGCATAATAATCTAAGTAATATTAAGTTAATTAGTGCTTAGAGCTTTCGTTATCCATCCTCCACCTTTATTTGTCTTGGTTGATAATTTTAAATCTGACTAAAACTCACAAAGAACTAATGTCACATTTAGTATATTCATATGCTCATAGTTATGAATCCTATGCTATTAAGGATGTGACTTTGCTCCCTTTCCACTTTATGGTGATGCCTAAAACGTACTCTTAAATCATACTAACTGTACAATTATCCATACTGCAATTTGTAGTTGTGGTTAATCCTATATGTTGTGAGCAATAAGATTAGGGCATCATACTTTTTATTAGCCAATGTTAGCTGTGAAATTCTCTATGTTGATAGGCTTAATTCATAGATCTACATGGTTTCTTATATGAGCCAACCCGTGACTATTAACAGGGACCTTTTAATCAAGTTGGATTGACTATCTCCTTAGACTAAGTAGTGCAACTTTATGACAACTTAAAATAATGAAATAATGAGATCTTGATTGAGTCTACCATCATTCTCACACCATACACTCTTAATAACCACATAAACCTTTATCTTCCCAATTGAATATGTTGCAGGTTGGTTCAAACAAAAACCATTATAACAAATTATCATAGAACACATAAATTAGCCTTCACCAAAAGTGCTCCTATGATCGAAAGGGTTAATCAATCATGAAAGCTTATACCCATGGAAAGCCTCAAACTAAGAATACTAATAAAGTTCTTAATATCGGTGAAATCTCTTGGTAGTATTTTATCTACTATCTATTTCCTTCAAATCAATTCGGAATCTCTTAAAACTAATAGATTTAGGTGGTGATTCTTAGGGCCTATAATTATTTATAATAATTACAAATTAGTATTTTAAAATAACTGAAAATATATCACGAGGCTATCCCCTCTCTAATGATGCTCAAAATATGCTTCCCTAGCACATGAAATGATTCCTTATTCTATGAATTGTGTGATTAGTAAATCAACCAACTTGCTTAGTACCTAGGGCAATGGTGCCATGTCTTAGCCATCGGGCGAGCTACATAAATGCATGTAAAAAACTACATTGATACTAAGATTTTTAATGTTATAGGTGTTTATGCTCCTCAAGTAGGTTTGATATCGGTTCAAAATAAAATTTTGGAATGATCTAGAAGAACTAATTCAAATACCTCTTCTAGAAAGGATTTTTATTGGAAGAGATTTAAATAGCCATGTCGATAGAGTTGTGGAAGATTTTAGAAATATTTATTGGGGCTATAGTTTTTGAGTGATTAATAAAGAAGATAGAATTATATTAGATTTTGCTTTAGTGTATGATTTTACTATTGCTAATACTCTATTTAAAAAAAGAGATGAGCATATTATTATTTATAAAAAAGGATTTAATATAAACACATTAATTATTTTCTTATAAGAAAAAGAGATCATCGAGAGTGTAATGATTGTAAGTTCATTCCAAATGAAAATTTAAGTATTCAACATGTATTATTAGTTCTAGTTTTAAAGAAAGAGTTGTAGGATAAAGAATATAAAGAAATATTGTCACTATATTTGATGTGGGTATTTAAAAGACACAAGTAAAATATATGAGCAAACTTCGAGATTTCAAGATTTGGGATGTTCAGAAAGATGCGAATACTATATGTGATAACATAACAAATACTATTAAATAAGTGTCAAATGATGTATTTGGAGAATCAAAAGAAAAAGTTTTTATAAATAAAAGTAATTGATTGTAGAAAAATAATGTGCAATAAAAGATAAAATATAAGAAATTGTGTTATAAGATTGATTTAAATGTAAAAACTTAGAGAATTGAGAAAAATATACGGTAGACCTTGTGACGCTAAAAATTTTGTCTCTTGTGATCATTATAATATATTAGATACTAAAGATGATGAAAAATATATGTATAAAATAACCAAATAAAAAGAAAAAGAAAGTAGAAATTTAATTCAAGTATAATGCATTAAATATGAAAATCAAAAAAATCTTTTTTTAAAGGAAGATTTTCAACATAGATTTGTGAGTTACTTCGAAAAACTTTTCAATGAAGTTTCTTTAAATATTATCTACCTTAGTAATCTTAATATTATTAGTAATAGTAAAATATTTTATTTTTATTGTCACATTAGTAAAAAAGAAATTGAAGTGACTTTAAAGAAAAACAAGGGAGGAAATTCAGTAGGGTTTGATGATCTCTTTTGAATTGTGGAAATATTTAGGAGATTTTGGAGTTTATTGGCTTATTAAATTCTTTAATATTATTTAAGAACTTAAAAGTTGTCTGAATAGTGGAGGAAGAGTATTTTAGTCCTTATTTTTAATGATAAAGGGATGCACTTGAGTGTGCAAATTATAGAGGACTTAAGTTGTTGTGTAATTCTTTAAAACTATGAGAGAGTAATTGAACATAGGTTAAGACGTAATACGAAAATTTCTCTTAATCAGTTTGAATTTTGGTTGGGCAAGTCTACTATGGAAGCTATACATTTATTGAGAGGTTTGATGGTGAAGTACAGAGAGAATAAGGAGGATCTACAATGTGATTCTAATTGATTTTGAAAAAACTTATGATAAGGTTTCAAGAGAAGTCTTTCGAGAGTTCTAGAGAAAAAGAAATTGATATAACTTATATTCAAGTTATTAAAGATATAGATACTAGAGCTGTTACTTTTGTTCAAACAAAAAGAGGATCTACCAATTATTTTTCTATTCAGTTGGATTACATCAGGAATTGACTTTAAGATAAGTTATGGATACTCTTCCTGGACATTTATAGGAGGATGTTCTTTGGTTTATTTTTTGTTTATGATATCCTTCTTATGAATAAGACTAGATGAAAAAGTTCAAGAAAAACCTTGAATTATGGAGGTCGACATTAGAGGCTAAAGGCCTTTGTTTGAGTAAATCTAAAACTCAATCCATGGAATGTAATTTTAGTAGTAACTCTAGTTGTAGAATTGTAACTATGTGTGATCAAATTATTAAAAATTGTGATCGTTTTAGATATCTCGGGTCTATTGTTTAAAGTGAATGTGATATAGATGGGGATGTTATTAGTAGAATTCAAGTTGGTTGGTTGAAGTGGAGGAATGCATCATGCCTATTATTTGATAGAAAAAATACCACTTACACTGAAAGGAAAATTTTATAAGATGGTGGCGAGACCTGTAATGCTCAATGGCGCAGAATGTTGACCTTTAAAAGGGAAACATAAAACAAAGTTAAGTGTGTTCTAAATTGTGACCCCTAGTGACGTATTTTAGATCCCTTGAATCTTGAGGACGGGGTAGGTGTTGGCGACCCTATTAAAGTCATACAGTAGCACTTACCCACACTGTGCACACACTTAAATGTTGTGATTTGGCTGTCCGTGTTTAGATGGTTTGCTAGACTAGGACTAGGGTGTAGTCAAGATTTTTTTGTCCTGGATATTGTTTTTTGATTATTTTTATGTCAAGATTTTCTTAAAGTCATACAGTAGCACCAACCAGTCATTTTGTGCTACTTTATGTATTTACTCGGTGTAAGATATGCACACTAGTATATTGACACGCCTAAAAATTAACTACTTTTTCATATATATTTTATATGCTTAATTTTAATGTTTTATGCTTAATTTTAATGATTTTTAATAATATTATAATTTAAAGGAAGATATTTTGCATATTTTTGATTTCAGGTATAAGAAATGAACATTTGGAGAAAATAAACAAAAATGATGCAATTTAGAGTAAAAATGAGCAAGAAAAAAAATTCTGACTTGTCACATTTCGATATGTCTTTCTATGCTTAATCTACTTTATAGTTCTCACATGTTTTTTAATGAAATAACACTTTAAAGAAATGTTATTTTTATGCTTATTTTGTAGATTTATCTGTTAGTAGTGAAATGCAACTGAAACGGAGTGAAATAGAGTTGAAACGGAGCAAAACAGTGGAGCTTCTGCAGGGTGACGCATGATGCGCCAAAATTCATTGAACTGGCGCATGTGTGCCAGATTTGGCGCTAGATGCGCCATGGACGACTTTTTGCGGATTAACGCAAATCAGGATAAATTTTGGGCAAATTTTCAAATGGACACTTGTTCTAAACACCCATTAGAGTGATTCAATGTATCTAGACACTTTGGAAGATTCTTTTATGAAGAGATATGTCTCTTGGATCAATGTACATGACTTTTGAATTCAAAAGAGTTGACTTTTGGATAAAATTTTGGAGAAAATTTTGAATTCTTTTGGGAGAGAGACAACCTCTAATAAAAGAGAGAGAAGTCTAGGGCTTCAAGAGGAGTTTTGAGTGGTGTGAGTGTGTGTGTGTGTGGCGTGGAGAAGAAGGCAAGAGAGAAGCAAGGGCTTGTAGATTTTCTTTAAGGATTGTAAGAAGAGAGAGAAGGTGAGAGATTTCTTCTTCATTACACTTCTAAGAGAGAATTGAGAGTGCTTGTAAAGAGAGAAAAA
Organism: Phalaenopsis equestris; assembly: GCF_001263595.1. Lineage (NCBI taxonomy): Eukaryota > Viridiplantae > Streptophyta > Magnoliopsida > Asparagales > Orchidaceae > Phalaenopsis > Phalaenopsis equestris. Next base: position 317,943 of record NW_018250648.1, on the reverse strand, counting down.
TTTGAAGAGAATTTGTAGGGATTTGCTTGAGAAGGAGTGTGAGATAAGTTGTCTTTTATTTCTTTTGTATTGTAAACTTGTTTTTATATATGAAATTTGTGTTTTGTTGTATTCTTCTCATGAATTTTTAGTAGTTTTCTTTATCTTTCTACCTATTTTGAGATATGATTTGTGAATAATTGATTTTTTATATACAATTTTGAATGTCAATAATTTGTGATGATTTGAACCCAGATCTTCATTTACTTTTCGATTTGACTAATTGAAATGTTAAAATGTGTTGAGAAACATATGTTTCGAAAGAGCTATAATTTCTAAAACATAGGGAGAATCACATTTGATTTCATGGGAGAGTATTTCTATTTCATCAATGGGGTTGAGTGCAAATAAATAGAGAAATATACTTTGTTGGATGTAGAATTCGAGATTTTTAAGGTGACACATTAAAATCCTCAATTGATCCAGTTCATTGGGAACTAATGTGAGATTGTTAGCCCTCATATCCCTCGGCTGAGGTAGTAGTGGGAGCTCTAGAGTGACAGCCGGTATCCTCCCAGCCTAGCCACATAATTAGAGACCAAACTCTGGATTAGTTAATGTTCTTTATGCACGTGGAAGAGGGTAAATAATAACATTGCTCCTATTTGACACAAAATATTATATATATATATTTTCAAATGACTTTAATTTGTTCACTATCCATATACTCATTGTAAAGGAGAAGGATGCTTTCTTAAATTTGAACTCTTCGTTACAAAATTTTGTTTAGTCTTTATAAATTTAATTTTAAAGTTTAGAAATTAGTTTAGTAAACTTAGTTTTTTTAGTTACATTTCTGTTAGCATTCATTAAACTTCTTTTAACTTGTTTTTCTTACTTTAATTTTTATAGTTTGAATATTGTGATTTATGTTATTATCATAAGAATCTTCATTTTCCAAATTAAGACTTGATAATAGTATATTAGAATTAGCCTAAGGGATTTTTTACTGCGCTTCTTTGTGGGATTGATACCGAGGTTTTTAAAAAATACCCTATATTACTTGAAGCGATACATGCACTTGCGTAGAACTTCTAGTGTTTGAACTATTTTATATATTCTATAAACATTTCTATTTTGCACATTATTTTGCACATTAAATATGGGTTAAGATTTTGGTCATAAGTTGGGTCAAGTTGTTGGCCATTATTTTTGAAAGCTAAATTACTGTGTAATTTCGGGACGAGTCAAGTTCTTGACACTGTTACCGGGGATTTAAATTGCGTAAAACATGCAAAAAAACAGCACACACTAGGGGCGCATCATATATTAGTGTTGGTTATCTTGTAAAGAGTTATATCCAACAGGGAGCAGTTGCTGTTAAGCGCTCATCCATTGGACATGGTTCATCGTGTTGAATATTGGTAGCTTTTGTGCTAACTTGATTTTTATACAGGTCGAGTCTTTTTTCAGACTTTGTTATGTTCCTTTTAGAGTCTTTTGGAGACTCTATACTAGAAATAAGGTACGAGCACGGGTTGTAAGGTACTTGACGCGGAACTACATGGCGAGGACCAGGAGCAATTAGCTCTTGTCTCGTACCTTAATTTTAAAATTTTTACTTTATGTATAGTTTTTAGGATCAGACATATACATGCAAAGTATAACTGTCTTTTTGTTTTTCTAAAACAAGACTTTGATCCAATACTGATAAATGATATAGACTCTGATGATTAGTGGATTGTTGAGAAAGAAGATCCGGTGCTTCCACATGAATCTTTTTGGATGAATGAAGAACATGTTTTTAATGTTGATGTAATCAGAAATGTGGCCACTATAAATGCAAATAAAGAATAAAAAAATAATACACAAGGAAGAAATGATATTTTTTATAAAATTTTCATAGGAAAAGGAAAATGAATGGAAGAAAACGTAAGTTTCATATTTATATTTAATTGTTCTTTACATAAATATCCATTCTTAATTTCTTATAGAAAAAATAACCCATCTACGAATGTCATTTTGTTTGTGTTTGTAGTTTTTACAACAATGATAATGACAACAATGATAATGAGAAACAAATAATGAGAAACAAATTATGAATGCACCTGAGATTGAACATGATGATGACTTCAATGAAGTGAACAATGAGTGCAGAGAATAAGAAGGACTTAGTTGCGATTTGGACGCAACTATTGGTGAAGAAGAAGATTTTGATGATGAGTTTAAAGAATGAAGTAGCTTCAAGGATTGAGATCAAATGATCATAAATTTATTTTTTGGCTCTAACATGTTTACTTATTCTTATATGTTTCAAATCTTTTTGATGGATTTTTTGCTAGTATATTGAAGATTCTAATCCTAGAAGACTTGCTTTGTTTGTGTTTAATTTTTTTATTATGCACAAATAGTTTATTTTTTTTTTAATATTTATATTTCTTATTTTTTTTTAATATTGTAGAATTTACGCCCGACGCCTTTTAAAACATTGGCTTAGATGAGAATGCTTAGTTGGATGGGCGGCTTTACACATAGAGACAAAATGCAAAATGAATATAGCTGTGATATGGTTGGTGTAGCTCCAGTGGCAGAATATATTAGAGAGAGTCGTCTTAGTTGATTTGGCCACATTAAACGCCGATCATCCGATGATACTGTTAGAAGAGTGAATGTCTTAAATTCGATTTATGTTAAGAAAGATAGATGTAGAACTAAAAAGACTGGGGCATATATATATAAATGATCTTAGTCTATTAGATTTAAATGACAATATGACACTCAATAGGACGCAATGGACCAAAATGATTCATGTAGCTGACCCCACTTAGTGGGATAAAAGCTTGTTATTGCTGTTTAAATTTATAGAAGCATTTTTGGAACTTGGTTTTGAATTTTAAATTAACATGATTTTTAAAGTAATATTTTTTAATATAAATAGGGATTTAAGTGTTTTCATTTAACTTAAATCAATGAATGAATCACATTTGTATAAAAAATTATTCAATATTTCTCTCTCCCTTATCTGTTATATTGATTCCTCTCCTTCCGTGTTCTTCCAATGCCAACTTCCAATACTTGAATTGGGAAGGTGGTGATGATAAAGCTTTTGGGAGTTATATATCTTTCTACACTTTTATTTATTTTGCTAATCCATTCTCAGTTCTGAACATTTTTCTATTTCTTTCATTTACATTTTGTATGTCATCGGCTGCATTTGTGCGAGAAATATTTGTTTAGTTTTCTACATTTTTAAAGTTACTCATAAAATTCACTTGTTGTGTTAAGACAAAATTGTGAGGTAAACAGGCTTGCTTTCTGATTGCTTGTACTCGGTGGCTACTGTTTCTGCATAAAGGACAAGCTTACTTGCAAAACTTGAGTTTATATTGCACGCAAGTTCAAACATAAATGAATGCTCATTTGTAAAGAAGACTTACAAACTTAGGATGTCTAGTTTTGATGAACTGAGTGTACCATGTTCCAACACTAAATATTACAGGTCAAATTTTGTTCTACTGCTTGGCGTATATTGGTATTCTTTCTTCTTATTTTTTCCTCCTGATTTTTACTTTCAAACTCTAGAACCATATGCTGGAAACAAAGTGGAAAATTCGATGGCATCGGGTTCGACTGCTCAACCTGCCCAAAAAAAATAAAAAATAATAAAAAATCATGGAGAACCATTTCTTCTATAAGCCACTCTTTCTCGGTTTTAATTGTTTTTTGCTGCTTAAGCAGTACATTTTCAAAACCTATGCTTGTCTATTATTCTTGTGTTATTCTTTTTGTTCTTTCAATTTTTGTGGGGCCTATATGCCATGCTTGTGAAACTAACGCTTGATTTTTCTTTTGGTAGACCAGGATGCTTTCCAGAATGAACCAATGAACCTACTTCCTAAAAGAACTTACCAGCCCAGCACCATCAAGCGTAAGAGGACTCATGGTTACCTTGCAAGGTCTTTCCTTCAATCTCTCTTACAATATTATATATATATGTATATATCTTTATTTATGTATTTATAGATAGATATATAAACATATATGTATGTATATATATACATACATATGTATATGATATGTATACATACGTACATATACATGTATCTCTACACAAATGTAGATATACATGTATATATCTGTATCTATACATGTATATGTACGTATGTATGTATATCTATATATATATATATATACATACATACATTATGCTGTGTATCCCGGTCTCTTGGTTGACATCTACGGTATAAGTCCCCTCAGGTCCTCTGTCACAATTGACCTTAAGGAGGTGGTACTCGAATTGTTAGGCTCATTAGGGGTGACTGGAGGCTCGTATAATTGACTGGTTATTCCTTTAAAGTATATTGTTGCTTTTGCTTTTTAGTTTTGGGGATCCACCTCCCCTTCCTCTTTTGTGCTCCTTTTTTTACTATTAATATATATGAAGCCGTATACTGCTCATTCTCTAATACACACACACACACATATATATGTATGTATATATATATATACATACATATATGTTTATATATATATACATACATATATGTGGAGGTTTACCTTGGAGTCTAAAGGTCTTCTTTTGAGTAGAACTAAAACTAAATTCATGGAATGTAATTTTAGTAGTAGTAGATCTAGTGACAGAAGTATTACTATGGGTGATCAAATTATTAAAAAGTGTGAACGATTTAAATATCTTGGGCCTGTTGTTCATGTTCAAAGTA
>NW_018250648.1:291934-313219 GCF_001263595.1 Phalaenopsis equestris | reverse complement strand
GATATTGATGAGGATGTTATTAGTAGAATTCAAGTTGGTTGGTTGAATGCTTCAGGTGCTTCAGGTCTATTATGTGATAGAAAAGTACCGCTTAGACTGAAAGGAAAATTTTATAAGATGGCGGTGAGACCTAAATTGCTTTATGGCGCTGAATGTTGGCCTCTAAAAATTAAAAGAAAAGCATAAAACTAAGTGAAGTGTTGCCGAGATGAGAATAATTAGGTGGTTGAGTAGCTTTACAGTTAGAGACAAAATGCGAAATGAATATATCCGTGATAGGGTTGGTATAGCTCCAGTGACAGACAAAATTAAAGAGAGTCGTCATAGATGGTTTGATCACATTAAACGTCGACCATCTGATGATCGGATTAGAAGAGTTGATGTTTTAGATTCGATTTATGTTAAGAAAGACAGAGGTAGACCTAGGAAGATTTGGACATATTGCATAAAGAATGATCTTAATTTATTAGAACTAACTGAAAATTTGACACTGAATAGGACACAATGGAGAAAGAGGATTCATGTAGCCGACCCCACTTAGTGGGATAAAGGTTTTGTTGTTGTTGTTTGTTCCATAAAGGAAACCTTTTAAAGCATGTAATAATCACTCAAAACCACATTAAGTGTAATATGGAATGGTAGAGATAAACATTCACTCTTAAGGTTTATAACAATGATGGCGGTCGAGAGCTGCCACACCTTCTCGAGGGAGCACATTCTTCAGATATCAGAATATGTGGTATGATCATCCAGATTTTATTAACATTATTACTCCTAATTGGCAAGGAATTGAACATTCCAACCCACCCTTTGGTTAAACTCTGGCAACTACAAAAGAAAGTTGGTAAAGCTCTCAAAGAATAGAATTGGTCTACCTTTGGTGATGTTTTCAACATGGTTGATCAAGCTGAGAAGGACTTAGTGGCTTTTGAAAGGGCTGCAGCTCTTGGCCTAGTGGATGAAGCCTCCCTGTGGGATGCTAATGAGAAGCTCCTTACTGCTACTGCCTAGCATGATAGTTTGCTTAGACACAAGGCCTCACTCAGCAGATTTTTGGATGGGGACAGAAATACTAGATATTATCATGCCTGTATTAAGTATTAAAGGAATTGTAGTGTCATCCACAGTATCCAAAACTTTAATGGGAGATGGCTACATGATGCCACTGATATTGCCCAGGATGCTATGACTTTTTTCCAACATTTACTGACCAATCCGACTTCTGCTAGAACTCAAATTGATCAGGATCTTTTCCAGGATGACTATTCTTATGCTACAGAGTTGAAACTTGCTGAAATTCCTTCGAGGATGAAATTTGGAATGCTTTAAATTCTGTTGACAATGGTAGGACTGCTGCTCCTGATGGATTTTCATTAGATTTTTATAAGAAAATCTGTCTGATTATTAAAGGTGATGTGATCAAGTCTATACAGTATTTTTTCATTGGGAATGATCTCCCCAATTATTTATGTTCTTCTAACATTGAGCTCATCTCCAAAACAACTGAGAAAGCACATTGGAGCCACTTCAGGCCTATTAGCCTCACTAATGTTGTAAGCAAAATTATTAGCAAGATTATTGTGGGAAGGTTACAACCTCACCCAGCTCACTTAATTAGACATAATGAAGCAACATTTGTTAAAGGCAGAAGTATAGTTGATAATGTTTTATTAGCACAGGAGCTACTCATTAATATTGACAAACCTTGCAGAGGGGGGAACTTAATTTACAAACTTGATTTGTGGAAGGCTTATGACACCATAAACTAGGCTTTTATCCTGGAAACATTGAGGGCCAGTGCAATCTGTTCTCCAGGTGGATGCAAGGCGATGTACATTCAATACTCATCAATGGGAGGACTCATTGTCAGTTTACTGCCACATGGGGCTTAAAGCAAGGGGACCCTCTCTCTCCAACTATCTTCGTTCTTGCTCTTGACTACTTGTCCAGACTCTTGGACAGCTCTCTCATCCACGATTCATATTCCAGGTATCACCACAGGTCAAGCTTGCCAGTCAGTCACCTCATCTATACAAATGATAGCATCCTTCTCCAGAGTAAAAAAAAATGCTGTCAAGAAAATTCAGCAGTGTCCTCTTCCAATAGACCTTTGGAATGACATTCAATTATGAGAAATGTAACATGTTCTTTAGCAGTAGAACCAACTCCAACATCAAACAATGGATCATTAGCTTCACTGGTTTCGCACCTGCTTCTACCCCTTTTAAATATTTAGGAGTCTCTCTAATCAATGGTAGAGCCAAGCATGTCACTTTGATGAAGTTTTTGGTAAAATTGATACGCAGCTTAATTGCTGGACGAACTCATTTTTGTCTAATGGGGGCGGAATAACTCTTTTAAAGAGCAAATTAACCACCTTCCCAACTTACATTCTTCAGATGAATGGCATGAAAAAGAGTACACAACTTCACTTAAAGAGATGCTTCAATAGGTTCCTATGGTTTGGGCAAAGAAAACAACTTCATTGGGATAGCTGGAAGAAAGCGGCTAGACCTATCATGGCTGGTGGCCTTGGTTTCAAAGGATTAAAACAATTACAATGCATCAAACTTTGTAAACTCTGGATCAAATTGAGATAGTAAGACTTTCTCTGAGCTAAATCTATGCTGGGCAAATATTGTAAGGGCCTTCATCCCATCATGCTTTCCAGGAAACTTGGGGACTCGAAAGTCTAGGTCAGACTACTAAATGTCACGCAGCAAGCCAAACAACTCTTTTTGTGGGACCTGGGCGGTGACAAACTTCATTTTTGGCTGGATAAGTGGTGTCCTGATGACATCTTACAACCAAGATTTGATAATTTCAACCCCAACCTCAAGGTGGTTGATTGCTGGTAGGGGGACCAGTGTTCCATTGATATTTTGTATTCTCTGTTAGATAACAACTATGATGAATACCTTTTCAGGTTGCCATTTGATAGGACCCAGAAAGATAAAATTGTTATGCTAGCCAATCAAATACAGAGCCTAACCAAAGCAATCTACTCTAAACTCTATCATTGGGAACCTGTCCCCTAGGGTGATTGTGTGTGGAACAAATTCCTTACACCTTCCATGCCTTTTCTGTGTTCGAGAATTTTTCATAAGCTATTGCCCACAGATGATATTCTCAAGGCTGCTGAGGAATTTTCTGCCCACATCTTCTTTGAGTGCCAGTTTTCCCAGAATGTCTGGTTGGAGCTCATCTAAAACCTGGAGCTTAACACACTGCTGTTAAAGTAGACACATCTTACTATCTATTGGAACAACTAGAACACAACTAAACATGGTACTATCCTCTTCATCATTGCTTGGTTCATATGGAAGACAAGAAATCAATTTAAATTTGACGGCATGTCTCCTACTGTATTGCATGTGGCAGCCAACTGCAGGTCATTTCTTATCAAACTGATTAAGCACAAGAAGTTCTCTAGTATCTGCAATATGAGGAAGACCAACCGTTCACCTAGCCTTGCTTTCATTAAAGTGTGTTGGAACAGGCCTGTTTATCCTATCATTAAGGTTAATACTGATGATAGCTTCACTACCAATGGTGCTGGCATTGGTGGTGTGTTCAGGGATCACAGAGGCAAATGTATAATTTTTTTCCACTCCCCTGCAGCTGTTTTGGATGCATGGGAAGCTGAAGTAGCTGTTGTGTTTTGGGCCATCAAGTTGGCTACCTTAAACCATTGGGCTACTCTACAAGTGGAAATAGATTCTTCTTTACTTTTACAAGCACTCACTAAGGCTGGGAGTTCCCCATGGCATATCTTACAATGGATCAAGCAGATTCACTCATTGTGGGCTCAAACATCTATCCATTTCTCATTCATTTATAGGGAGGGGAATTGACCAACACACTGCCTGGCCTAACAGGGTTGTGAGTCTCAAACTATTTTTGTTTCTTCTATTCCCTGTCCTTCTCTCAGTTTTTTGTTGAATGGGGACCTTTTGAATGAGGTTGGTTGGGAGGCTCGTATAATAGCCTCTGGTCAATCTTTAAAAGAATATATATATATACGTGCCTTCCATATATATATATATATATATTTTTAAAGATTGACTTGAGGCTATTATACGTGCCTTCCAACCAATCTCATGTGTTAAGAATTCCATCCCGCATATTAGCGATATTGAACCCGTGACCTTAGGGGTCTTACAAACTCTGCCATCTGAAGAGTCATAATAGGACACACACGCACACACACACACACACACACTTATATATACATTTATATAAACACATTCATGCGTATATATAAATATACACATTCATGCATGTATGTAAATGTGTGTGTGCGCGCGCGCGCGCCGCAAGCCTTGGCCTGCTGGTGGCAGGGTCACCGTAAGTCCCCTCGGGTCAAGGGTTTCGATCCCACTGTGGTGCGGGGGCTCTGAAATTTTATACACATGGCGCGGGCTCTCATCAAGGGGCCAAAAAGCGCATGGGAAATCCATATTTGAGAATTTGCGAAATATCGATTTATTTTTTTAAATATATACATACATATAATACATATATACATACATACATACATACATAGATATATATATATGTGTGTGTGTGTGTGTGTGTGTGTGTGTGTGTGTGTGTGTGTGTGTGTGTGTGTGTGTGTGAATATATACCTGTTCGCAACCGTGGCCTATTGGAAGGTATCTTCGGCGTAAGTCCCTTCTTCCCCGGGTTTGAATCCCAACTGGGTCGAATTAGCACATATGTGGGATCGGTATTTAAGGGACAAGATGATACGTCCGCCGTAAATACCAATTCCTTTAAAAAGGAAATAAAAAATAAAAAAATATATATAGAACTATGCCTATAGATAGACGCGCACACACCCAAGAGGACTTATGGTTACCTTGCAAGTTGTTTCACTCTCTCTCCTACAATATTTGGATACGGCTGCTCAAATTCATCCTTCCATTTGCATATATATAGATATGTATACCTGATATTGTAAATAAATTATCTCCGGAAATTATGGATCAAATAAATTATCTCCGGAAATTATGGATCACCGTGTTTTGCAAACAAAGAGTGGTGCATTAAAGAAGTATACCATGCTATTTCATTTATGAGTGAATCAATGTAAACATGCTAATTATCTTTAGTAGTTTGCACTTCACATGTTTCAGTAGAAAGGCAGAAAAGGTTGAGAACCTCTCTTGCGTATTAGTTATATTCCTTTATTTTTTTTTAGGATTTGGTGAAAGCAAGTAAATCAATTCACTGTCCCTTGATATTATTTTCTTAACTTATAAAACCACCTTGTTTCGATACCAACAGTTTCCGTACATGGTTGTTGATATCTAACCAGAACTCCGGAGCAATTCAGGAAACTGTAATAAGCTAAGAATGAAAATTCAATTAAATAGAAACTGCTATTATACTTAAAAATCTGTGACATTAACAATTATTATTATTTGTTAGCTGTGGCTAACGTGAAATCTTGTATAGGTTTAACGAATATTGCTATTATGATTGACGTTATGTGATTCAGGTTAAACCATATTATCTTATGCTAATATTTTTTAATTTTTGTGTGTACAGGAAATCTACCAAAGGTGGGCGAAAGGTCATCGCCCGAAGGTTGGCAAAAGGTAGAGCAAGGATTGCAGTGTGACACTCTTTTGATCAGGTTAAGGATTTATTGCGGCTATTTGATCATGCGTTGTAATTCTGTTTTTGGAGTTGTGACAAATCATAACCCTTAGTGCAATTTGCATTAGTAGGTAAGTGTGCGCTAAACATTAGTCTTTTTCCTATAAAGAAATTATTTTGCGATCACATGATCTTTGTTGATCGAACAATTTTCCAAACCATTCGGTGTATTGATTATATCTGTGTTGTTTACTCTTTTGTCTTGTTTCTTCCCATTATTTGAATCTCTTGTTAGAAAGGCGAGTCCAAAGCTGTAGTTTTGATTATGCTGCTATAATGGGGGAGATAATGAATCTGGGTGATGTGGGAGGTTCTCCAGCAGTCTCGCGACTAGTGGGATTCCGCAATTGGGAAATTTGGGTTTGTATTTGTTGTTTCTTTGATTAGAATTTGGGTTTATGAGAGGGTAACTACTTATATTTTGTTAATTTTTTTACTTTTAGTGCACTTTTGTTTGGTTTTGTGTAATTTGGAGATAGTAATTTCCGATTTCTTCTCTAAGGAGTGTTGTATCATCTTTTTGCCAATAGTGTTTTTAGTTTTCTTAGGAACAGGCGATGGATCCCTTTCCTGCCCATACTTCGTCTTTTTGGAAATGGTGTGTCTGTATCTTGTTCATGAACAGGTGATGGATCCTCCTCTCCGCGCTCAGCTAACTTTTGACCCACAAAATTTTTTTTTCCTTACATTACTTGCCTAACACGAGCTCTAGCCCTAAACCTCATTTTTCCTTTTTTTATTGAAACTTTCATTGGAAGATCGAGATGCCATGCTTCTAAGAAACAACCTTCAACGAGGTGTTCATGAGATCACTATAGAGGATATGCAGCGAGAAATTCTTTAATAATAACAAAGGTTTGATTTTTTTAGATGAGATAACTCGGTGGGATCATACATAGTCTCAACGGTGACTTACTAGATCGAGAGGAGGAAGTGAACTCCTTCAATAATAAATTTTTTTTTGAAGAAGAATCAATACATCGACGAGCTGGTGTGGAATATTAGATGAGAAATCATGATGTTTGAGTGAAGGTTGAATTGTTGGATTTTGATGGTGGTTTGGATTTGGACGAGTTCATCGAGTAGCTCCATACAGTATGAGTCTTTGAGTATAAGAATGTTCCACCTGACAAATGGGTAAAATTAGTAATCATTAAATTAAAGAAAAATGTGTTGCTATGGTGAGAAAATTGGAAGTTCCTACGTCAGCGTGAGGAAAAAAATAAAATTATTACTAGGTTCAGGATGAAAAGAGAGACGTAATGCTAGTATTTAATAACACATTATAGACATAACATATTCTTTAGCTTCACCACTTACATTCAAATGTTTTCTCAGTAGAGTAGTACACATTTGGGTTCAAACAACTTATGTTGAAATATGATTCAGTAGAGCTTGAGGAGAATACCATAACTCGATATTTAGGAGAGATTGAGGATGATGTCATTTATTGAACAGGGAGTAGTGAGAAATATTGACAATGACATAGGAGATATATGCGAAGTTGATGACATAAAAGAGAATTTGCTTCCAATTGATGAGGGAGACATGCTATTAATTCGATGGGTCCTTTAGGTTGAGCCTTTGAGAGGAGTAGCAATACTAGCATTGGTTGTTCAAGACATTAATAAGTTCGAGCCGATACCATACATATAGCATCCCTTATTGAGAGGATTTCAAGATTTTCAGACGTATAGCCTACCTCTTAGGTTGCCACTTCTTATGAAGGTTCAACATGTTAGCACTTCAAATAAAGATGAGAAGTTTTTAGCTAATTCTAGAAGACTATATGGGTCAAGTCAACAACACATTTGCAGTAGTGATGAATTGCAATTTGGTAAAACCTTGTGTTAGTTTTTTTTATTGTGTAGCCGTCATATATCTTGAATGACTTCTATCTAAATGATCATATACGACATTCAAAAGAATAATATGCTACCCCGAGGTATAGAAATATTACCTTAGAATGGTTTTAATCACTCTAATCACACAGATGATGAAAAATTTCATGATTTATGCGTTTATGGAATCAAGATTTTTTCCGTTACCTTTTGTAAAATAATTTTATTTTTTTCTACGATCTGATATCTTTATGGGAGGCTACTTCATAGTTAATTACATCTCAAGAGCTATGGCTCCCAAGAATACTCTCGATTAATGTTTTGACTTATATATTTCAAAATTATTGATAAGTGTCTATGAGATATTAGATATTGAAGACTCAGATAGACGTATTGAAATGCTTTTGACATGATTTGATTGGAATTGGAAGATTTGAATGGGCTTGAAAAAGATCGATTTCACTTGAGCTAAAAAACTTGAGTTTGTTGAAGTTTAATTTTAATTTAAGAGTATATTTTAAGGTTGACATTTAAGTTTGAATAATTTAAATTTGTTGTTAAATTATGAAAATTGTCTTTTAAGTTCTATTTGTATTTGTTGAAAAATTGTTTATGTAAGTCTTTTAAAATTGATTTGTTATTGTTGATCAGAATTATAAGGTTTGTTTCAAGTTTATTTCAAGATTTTTTTGAAGATTATTAAAATTGATTAAAAAATTATTAATTTTAAGTTTATTCAAATATTTGAGATTAGTTATTATTTATCAAAGTTAAGTAAAATTCATTAAAGTTTGTTGAATTTAATTTTAAAGTTCTCTTAGAACTTTTTAAGCTTTATTAAAGTTTTGTTAGTTTTTTTAAATTTATTCAAGTTTGTTTAGGTTTATTAGAATTCATTCAAGTTATTCAAGTTTATTAAAGTTTTGTTAAATCTTATTACAATTCTTTTAATTTTATTATTTTTTTATTAATATTTATTAAAGTTTGTTATGTTTTATAATTTAGTTTAAATTTAAAAATTGTTTGAGTTGATTAAATTTTATTGAAGTTTATTAAATTTGGTTTTAAGTTTTAAGATTTTCTAAACCTTAGGGTTTGGGCCCAGAAATTTATCACTGAAAATAGGAATTTTGATATTGTGCTTGAGTTTGAGGTTTGGAATTGCAACCAATTCAAAGTTGAGTTGAACTGAAGTTAACGTGATTTAGAGTTGAGCTAGAATTTGCTCAAAGTTGGGTTGAAATTAGGTTGAGTTGGAATTCAGTTGATATTGGATTTGATATTGAGGTTTGAATTGAGTTGGAACTGAGTTGCGTTGGATTGAAATTTAGCCGAGTTTGGAGTTATGTTTGGGTTGGAATTGAAATTGAGTTTTGAGTTGGGATCGAGAGTTTGAAATAAGGTTGAGTTGATCTAGGCTAGGGGTTTGGAAAGCGCAGGGGATTTCGAGATGGAGGTGAAGCCCTACCATAAAATGACTTTAAAAGAAGATGTAACAACATAAATTTTGGGAATAATGCCCTCGGTCAAGATGCCCACGACTTTCCATCGTCCCGGGAGTATTGATATCTTTAGACTCTTAATCAACAAAATAACATGAGGTCTACCTTGTTGCCATAACAACGACTTAAGGTAAACTGTCCTATTATTATTTTATTTGGGGTACTCTCATCGGTAACCATAGGTTACTTCCTCATAAGGTACCCCTATAGTCCAAAATGGTAGGCCATTTGCCTTATAGGTCTTAGTTCTTAATTTTATCTATTGTGTTCTTAGTAATCGAACCTAGGCTTCTAGACTGCACTACTTTAGGATTTGTGGATCTGGGTTTTATGTTGGCTAACCTATGTTTCACAGTTTAAATCTACCTAGGTTTCACAATTCAAATCTAACCTAGGATTTGATTGTGAAAAATAGAGTTGTTCCCTTCTGTTTTCAATGTTCAGTATTTAAAGCATGATTTGCTTGATTCTTAAGTTTTTTCAGTCATAATGAAAAATATGGGTTCTTTGAAGGATTTGAAGTTTAAGCTTTTCTATGTTGTTGGTTAATATCACAAAACGGGGTTCTTATAAAATTTTGTTTTCACTATGTTATAGTTCTATGTTCTTTCTCTTAAGTTTGTCCTTTAATGTTTTTGAGTTTAGGGATTACATTTAAAATAATTTATCTCAAACCTTTCATGTCTATATTTTTCATGTCTAAGGATCATATATATGCTCAAAAAAATATTTTGTTTTTCATTCAAAAAATTTTTTTATGAAAAGGATTTTATCACAGGAAGAGTGTGAGCGATATAAACTCCTACATATGAATTCTATCCACTTGAAGTGACCCAAGTTTTTTATACTCAAACGCCAAGGCTATGAAATGACATGTTTCTGGAGAGAAACATGTTCATTCTGGAGACACATATGACTAGGAACATTTAAGGGCCCATTTGGGACAGCTTGTTGTGGTGCGACAGCGTTTTGAAAAACGTCACCGCAGAGTTTGGAAAACACGTTCACATAACTTATCGGTGTCGCACCTGTGTCCCCGTTCGAGAATTGTTAAAAGGCTTCGATGCGGGTAATCCCTCGCGTCCCACGTCCGCGACTCGTGTTGCCCTAAGACCTCCAGAGGTGCCCCTGCTCTCCCTCGCCCTCTTCATCTCTGATTTCGTTTCTGCTTCTTCACCCTAGGGGAGATTGACACTTCTCATATGAGGTATGCTTTCCCTAGCTGCGATCCTTGGAAAGAGAACATGTTCTACTTCTCTGTTAGTTTTTTTTCGGAGGTGGAGATCGAAGCAAGCTATTTTCCATAATTTGTGCCAAGCCAAATTTTTGAATTTGTTTAGTAAGTTTTCATTACTTTGCACGGGAATGTTGGGATCTGCTAAAATTTGGGCTCAGATTTGTTGTTGTTCTAAAACTTGGGCTGCGCACTCGTAGAAAACTGTCTGGCCTGCATCTGCTAATTGAAGCTGAAGTTAAAATAGGAAGTATTAGAAGTTTACAACTGAAGTATTTTTTTTAAAAACGAAAGATCAAAATTTTAACAAGGGTGGTCATCCCGAATCTGCTTGGTATAATACTCAAGCTGAGAGTTATTACATTGAGAAATTGTTTCATTTACCTGTCGTAAAAAAGATCTGCATATCCTGAAAAAGGAATTGTTTTATTTACCTGAATTTTTTTTACCTGTCCTACAAATGGTTCAAATTTTAGCTCCCTTCTGATATCCTTAAAAAGGAAAAATCAAAAACAAAAATTTGAGTTTTGAAATAGCAATTTTCATCATTGAAATCAGGAATTTATCAATGGTATGGGAAACATTCTCCATGAATGACATTCTGCTGAAATCAGGATACTTTATTGTTTTAGCTCAAGCAAAAATAAAGTTAAGAAAGACCTTAATGTATAAGCATTTAGAAGTTCAAGCCAGTAATTTCTTGTATTATGGCGTGTATACTTGGTTGAACATCTTTTAAACGGGTGCATAAACTACAAGAAATTGATTTCTATTTCTATGTTATACTATTGGTGAGGGGATATGTTGACATTCCACTACTAATGGTGACATGAAATGAGATGAAATGGTGGCATGACAGAATTTATACATTCTGTTTGTGAGGTGATCTGTTGGCATTTCACTTCTAATGGTGACATGAAATGAGATATTTTCAGGCAGCTATATAAAACAGTACTCTGCACTTGTGTTAGTAAGGTGAGCTTTAACATTGAATTGGTGTTCTATTGAGCATGCAATATTATGATGAACATGCAATATCATAATGCAATATTAGTATTCCATTTGATGATGAGCTTTCAGGAGAGCTGGTGGTTGAGCATTTAGTTTCAGCCTCTCTTTACACTATAGTTGTGTTCTGTTTTTAGTTTGAGCCACTCTTCACATAGTTAGTTTCAACCACTCTTTATATATCTATGTTCTATTTACATTTTTATGAAATATGTACGTATCTATGTTCTATTTACATAGCTATGTTCTGTATTCATTCATGGTGAGCGAAGGCTGAGCATGTCAGGGGAATAGGTATGATACCTGTAATCGTTTCAATGTTTTCAGGAGCTATGTTCAATGTTTTCAGGAGGTAGAAACATATATTTTGGTTTGAGGTTGACCTTTTGTGTGATTTATAACTTTACTGACATCCTATTTTTCCTTCACAATACAAAGGATCTTGCATGCCATCATGATATGTCACTGATTAATCTCTGGGAGATGTTTTTTCCTGGTGTTAAGCATCAATGATCATTTTACAACATCCTTTGTATAACTCTGAGACGAGTTCTTATCTATTGTGTCAATGATAAAAATTGTGTTCTTAACTTTTATAATTTTATATTTGCAGTGACAGTTAATTTAACTTCTGCAATATTTTTAATTGTTAGCTTGATCTCCATCTTTATTTTACTTCAGAGATGCCTTTGCTGTTAAGCATCAATGAACCTTGTTTTGGAGCTTCTATTTAGGTAGATTGATCCAGCTCTTAACTTCAAAGTTTTGCTCCAGTTTCATTGAGATTAGCGTGTTAGGAGATTTATAGTTTGGTTGGCAATCTTTTTCATAAGTCACATCCCCCTTTTGGTTGGGGAGGACATTATAGTTAGAGTTGTAAACCTTTGAGATCCACTGGAAGCTTTGGATGATAGATACAGTATGGTATATTACCCATTTGTTATGCATTAGTGCGTACATGTTAGAATTGGAATTTCAATTGCTGTTCCAGTTAATGTTGCAGCTGATATTGGCTATGTATATGATGGTTAAGGCTGCCGCTGATGGAGTGGGTACTAGGAGCCTTCACCTGGCTCCATTCCTGCAGTCTCAATTATTGCTCAGTATGCATTGTGCTGAATGATTGGTTATGTCTTTCTTCTCCCATTTCTGCCTGATTATCATGAGATGCAATGTGCCAATGTTGCCTCTAATTTTTGGGCCATTATTTGCTCTGCCTGAATGTTTACTTCTGCAAGTATTGGTCCATCTCATCTAATTATTAGGTCTGCCCAAATATTGAGTTCTGTTTTTATCTTCTGAAATTTGGGCATTTTACTTTCAATCATCAAACTCTAGTATCCCTGGTTGAATGCAAGTATTAACTTTATGATACGGTGGGTGAAATGTTGCATGCATTTGTATGCCATGATTGACCAAAATAATTTCTTATAATGGACACACAAATTTTTTAATGAATTGTTTTACTATGGTTTTCATCTTGGTTAGATTCCTAGTTCTGATAAAAATCTTAAAATCTTTTGTGTTTCTCATTGTACAAACTAGAATATTGTTCCAATTGCTTTTCACAAACTAGATTTTATTATGCATATTAGCTTGGAATATGACGATATTATATGTTTAACCAAAAATTCTTCATATAGTTCCAATATGGCTAAGACAAATGAAAGTGGCCCGTCAGCTATTTAAGATAAAGAAGTTACAAATATTTTTTTTAATCTATGTATTACAGAGATTGAGATCGGAAATAGGCCAACAATTTATTTCAACAAAGAGAGTTGGTAAAATATTGTTAAAATGTTCAAAGAATTGACGGGAAGGGATTACGACAAACTCAAATTTAAAAATAAATGGGATCAATTGAAGGAGTGAATAATTTGGAAGGAGCTCAAACGTGGATCTACCGGTTTGGGTTGGGACCCCATTAAGCGGAGAATCGATGCCCCAGATGAATGGTGGGCTGAGAAATTAGAGATAATATTTATACTCTCATTTTGATTTACATTTTTTTTTCTTATAAGCCCACTTACCACCCTCCTCCATTACAATGTCACATGCATTGTAGGCAGCCAAGAATATAAGTAGTGCGGAATTGAGCCCAACTTTGAAGAAAAACTTGACATAATTTTTAAGAGGGTTGTCGCAATGGAAAAACATGTATTTAACCATAGTAGATGAGTTTTGCAGGCATACCAGATGACTTCCCACCTTAGCAGTTGACAGTTGATGAAGAGGTGTGTAGTATTAACCAGAGGAAGATGGGGGAGTCCAATTTACTGCCAAAGAGGCCTAGGCGTGGTAGGAGGAAGAAATAAAAGGACAATTTTGTGAAAACCTCCTTCGATTGATTTATTGATGCTTTTGGAGCTCCACCACCTACTCCACTCCCTAATATCACCATCTTAGAATGTGTTGGAGCTTTCGATTCTCTTCCTGAAGTAGTTGCCGACATGCGATTTCATGCAAAGTGTGCGAAAAAACTCGAGGATCCTACCCATAAGCAAATATTCATGGCGCTACCGCCAGAATTGCGCGTAGAATATTTGCATGTTTTGGTGGATGAATGAGTTTTTTTGTGTTGTTATTTGTAGTTTTTGCTATGTTATGTACTTCTAAATGGGTCATTTTAATATGTTGATCTTCATAGTCATGTTTTTTTTATGTACTTCTAAATGATGTGTTTTAATATGTTTTTTATTGGATGTGTAATTTGTAGGCCTTGATGTTTTCATTGCTTATTTTTTGCTCCTACTATGTCTTAACAATTTCTTTACCACTTACATTTTTTTCTTTAGTATGGATCACCAGCAGGAACGCTGTAAAAGAATGGCATGAGCTGCAGCTATTGCAATATTGTTGTTGGAGTATTATCGATCTAGCAGTGTTCGCATACCTCGCATGACGTTGAGCTTTGTTGGAGATAAATGGGTGGGTGAGATGCTCTTTGGACATCCAATAAGATTCAACAACAAATTTAGAATGACTGCACCTATTTTTATGGATCTCCTTCACGAGTTATCTCTGAAGCACGACCTCTAAGGTTCTTCTAGAACGACGAATATGGAGGTGTTGGTTATAACATTATACATTCTGTCACAGAACAAATCAGTTAGAGAAGCTATGGAGAGATTTCAGCATTCATCATAAACAATTAGTCGTTATTTCTCCAAAGACGTACATGCACTTATTAGCTTAGCAGCTAAAATCATTAAGTCAGAGGGTCCATCATTTGCTAGTACTTCAAAACAAATTGCCAACGATCCTCGTTACATGCCTTATTTCAAGGTAACTATTGGTTTCTTCATATTACTTTCAGATTATAATTAGTTTATAACTGTGTAAAACAGAACTGCATAGGTGCAATCAACGGTACTCACGTTGATGCCCGACTACCCAGCCACGACAAGGTGACATATATTGGTCGGAGTGGTTCAATAACTCAAAATGTCATGGCCATATGTGACTTCAATATGTGTTTTACTTTTGTGATGACGGGCTGGGAAGGGAGTGCACATGACAGTCAGATTTTCTCCTATGCAAAACTAGGAATAGATCACTGCAACTAGGAATAGATCACAGTGTTTCCCTCACCCGCTTTCAAGTTTGTTTTGCTTTGTAAACGTACTAGTTATATGTATTATTTGTCATTAATAGTGTCTTTCGTAACAGATAAATATTATTTGGTTGATGTTAGATATCCTATGCAGAGGGGTTATCTGAAGCCCTATCTAGACCAGATACCATATTCCTGATTTTGAGAGAGCAAATGACACCATCCGTGGTAGAAAAAAAATATTTAATAAACGTCACTCATCTTTAAACGGGGTAATTGAAAGAATATTTGGGGTTTGAAGAAGAAATGGGTCATCCTACGTGATATGTCGTTATATTTATTTCAAAAGCAGCTGCATGTTGTGGTGGCCACAATGACACTTCATAACTTCATCCGACGACATCCCTCTCAATCAGATACAGACTTCAGTATGACTTGCAATGATGAACTGAATGTCTCTGAAGAACCTTCAGGATTTGTGGTTGGGCATTCATTACCTGAGGATGAGATAGACTCTAAGGAATTTGAAACTCATGACGGCGAAAGTGTGGCCGAGATGGCTGCTTTGAGGGAGTATATCACAGATGCTATCTGTGGCTACTGATCGACCAAGTTTTATTTATTTGTTAGACTATAGGTTTTTTTTCGTATGCATTTCCTTTTGTTTTTTTTATTTCTAGATGTGATAACTGGTTCCTTTTTTTGGGCAGGTATAACAACATGAGTTCTAGGATTTCGGGGATCAACGGAGTTGTCTTGTGTTACTGCGGACTACCGACTTCGTTACTCACGTCACGTCAACCTCACAATAATGGGGCGTTTCAGCTCGTTGGGGGTTCTTCCGTTGGGCTGATAGTTTGACATATTGCACTGCCAGCAGTGATCAGAGTATGATGATTTCCCATGGTGGCAGTGCAACTAAGGACAGACGTAGTAAGTGTTTTAAATTGAATATTATAATATTTCTCATTGTAGTTGTAATTGTATTTATCCTTATTTTATTTCTTTTGATACTCATGAGAGTTTGAGCACTCTATGTTATATTTTTGAACTGATCTGTAATGATTTGCGAGTTCTGTTTTTTCTATTTCTGTGCTCATACAGATCTGTTGCAAACAACTTAACCAAACAGGGGCATAATGATCATTTGTCCAACAACAGCTGCCAGTAGCTGTTCTGAATAAGCTGCCTCAAATAACAAGCCAATTTATTCTGATAATCTTTATATTATCATATTATCAGAATAATCAGCTTATCAACATATTATAAATAATTAACAACTACCCCAAACAGACCCTAAGTCTCGCCTAGGCTAATCTATTAAAAGAGTCTTACTAAACTTTCTGAGTTCTTAATTTTTGAGCTCAAGAATCTTTGTACAATCTCTTCAAGTTTATTTAGATTTTTCTTTAGTTTACCTCTTCACCTCTTGGCGCTCTTTCTTAGATCTTATGAGTCACGATTGCTCTAGCGCGCACTATCTCCCTCTCTCAACTGCCCATCTTTACGAAACCCTAACCCTAACATAAGTTTCAACCTTGAAGGGGAATCATTTTAAGTCTAGTGATTTGCTCAAGTTGGAAAACCGTCTCGCGATAAAGAAGGCTTTAAAGAAGCAGAAAAAAGGTAGCCGTAAAATTAAAGACTCCAACAAATGGAAGCAATCTGCTGATGTGGGGTGGATTTAGTGTGTTAATTCTGTAAATATTTTTCAATATAACAAAATACACACGACAGAAATAATAGTAAATATGCAATTTAATCCCAACAAAAAGTAACTTTAGTGAAAATAATTTTATCTTTTAAAAATATTTAAACTGTCAAATCCCCCTAAAAATAACCCAAGTATACACATCACTCAAGTAATAAAGGGCTCTAATGGAGTCCTAGATATCGATTCCACAAGGAAGTTAGAAATGCTTATAAGTACATTCTTAAGATTATGAAGTAAACTACAATTTTAAACTAACTAAGTAAAGTACGAAATTCAAATATAAATTAAATGAGTGAATGTTAAATAAAATGCAATTAAAAGACTAAGTTAATTAAACTAATTGCTAAACTTTCAAAAGTAAAATTTACGAAAACTAAATAAATTTTTGGTGACGAAGAGTTCAAATTTTAAGGAAACATCATTTTCCTTTACAATGAGTGTATGGATTGTGAAGAAATTAAAATCATTTGAACTATTTTGTGCCAAATAGGAGCAATCTTATTCTTTACCCTCTTCATAATGCATAAAAAATATTGACTAATCCAGAGTTTGGTCCCTAATTCCGTGGTTAGGCTGGGAGAATACTGGCTGCCACTCCAGAGCTCCCACTACACCCTCACATGAGGGCTAATAATCTCATATTAGTTTCCAATCAACTGAACCAAATTGAGGATTTTAATCTGTCATTTTAAAATCTCCAATTCTGCATCCAACAAAGTATATTTCCCTATTTATTTGTACTCAACCCCAATGATGACATCCTATCCCATGAAATTAAATGTGATTCTCCCTATATTTTAGAAATCATAGTCCTTTTAGAACATATGTTCGACAACATATTTTAACATTTTAATTGACCAGATCGAAAAGTAAATGAAGATCAAAGTTTAAATCATCACATATTTTTGACGTTTAAACCGTGTAAAACAAAATAAATTCTTCACAAAATCATGTCTCAAAGTAGGAATAAGAATAAAGAAGACTACTTATAATTCACGAGAAGGAAACAAAAAATTATGGATTTCATATATAAAAATATATAAATATAAAAATAAGTTTACAAAACAAAGAAATAAAATAACACAACTTATCTCACAATCCTTCCTAAGCAAATCCCTAAAAGTTTTCTTCAAGCACTTTTCCTCTTTACATGCACTCTCAATTCTCTCTTAGAAGTGTAATAAAGAAGAAATCTCTCACCTTCCCTCACCTCTTACAATCCTTAAAGAAAATCTCCAAGCCCTTGATTTTCTCTCTCTATCTCACGCCACTCTCCCTTCAAACTCTCCTTGTCGCACCCTTCTAAACTCTCCTTGCCGCCCCCTTTCTAAACTTCTTTTAAGCCCTAGACTTTCCTCTCTTTTATTAGAGGTTGTCTCCCTCCAAAAAGAATTTAAAATTTCCTCTAAAATTTTATCCAAAAGTCAACCATTTTGAATTCAAACGACATGTTTATTGATCCAAGAGACATATCCCTTCATAAAAAAACCTTCCAAAGTGTTTAAATATGTTGAATCACTCAATGAGGTGTTTAGAACAAGTGTCACTTTCGAATTTCGCACAAAATTTGTCCCGAATCACCTTAATCCGCAAAAAGTCATATCTGACACTGGTTCTGACGCTTTAAGCACCAACTTGCTTAAGACCGCGCTGTTGTGGGCTTTGGCGCTTCTGACCCTAGAATCTAAAAATTTGATGTTTTGATTCTAAATTTCATTCTTTTTTGCTACTTTTGTTTCAAATTCCTAAAATTGATATACTTGCAACAAAACATGCAATTATCCTTTTTTGAAGTGCAATATCACCAAAAATAAGCATTAAATGTATATTTAGGGCAACATATTATTTTGGTGTATCAAAATTCGCCAAACATAAATGTTACTTCTTAAGTGACACTTTTACTACATAAAAGCATATGACTTAGGATAGATATTAACTTACAACTTCTATAATTTGGTTTAATAAATAAAATACTAAAATTAAAAAAAAAATTAATAACTTAGATTCAAACTCTAAGTCTAAGAGTACTTAGTAATCAAATTTAAGATTTCTGAATATCTATTCTTTTCAAGAAGAATTGTAATTTGTCATATTAAGGATACTTAGAACTTTCATATGAAAAAGAACTTCATGAAAACTTTACTAGTGATGCTACTAATACTTCAATACAAGTTTAAAAAATGTAATAAATCCTTTTCCTTGAGTTGATTCAAGTGAAACTAATTTTTTATTAGGCATCTCCTCAAGCTTTTCCTCACTCACTTTTTTTTTTTCTTTTTTTCTTCTTTTCCTTTTTTTTATTCAGGATCTTTTCAATTCTTTCTTTTCTTTCTTTTTTGTATTTTCAAGTGAGGATTACTATATCATGACAAGCTTTAATAATTTTGAACTTCACCATCCTCTTCTCAAAGTCAACACTTTTTAATTTTCTTCACTTTATAAATTCATATTAGTTTATGATTTTTCATCATTCTTTTCTTCTTATATGATAATCTAAAATTCTCAATATTTCAAAAATACAATTTCCTTTACTTAGAATCGAAAAACATAGTCTTATCTTATCATACCAAACATTTTTAACTTAAAAATTGACCTTCATTGTTAAAAATTTTTACCTAAAATTTCCATATTATTCATAAACATTAATATAGTCATTTAAAGTTAAATCGTAATATCCAAGATCATGTTAAATTAATTTCAAAAATATAGTTAAATGAGAATAAATAAAATTTAGCTTATTTCTTTTTTTTTTTAAATTTTTTTTCCCTCAAACATAAATTTTTAAGTAATCTAAAAATGTGTTAGTACAAAATTTAGTTGTTGAAAAAAAAAAATAGTAAATGCATAAAAATAAAAACTAACCTGTAGAGGATTTTTGAGTATGAAACTGGGTTCTGGCTTATTGCATGTTTAACTTTAAAATACGTACACGCTTTAAAGTATTAAATAAAACATAGTATATTTTAAAGAATTTGCTAAAAATTAAAAATAAAAAAAACTGAAAACACTAAAAATGCAAAAAAAGTAAAAATCTACAATTTCTATTACAGTTCACAGTACAACATTAAAATAAAAGTTCTTAATACAACAGTTTTAAAGAAAATACATAACAACACAATCAAAATAACAAACAAGATCAAACAAATAAACTAAACTCCTAAGAATATCAATCTTCATTGGCTTCCTCCTCCTCCTCATCATGATCATCATCTCCTTCTTCTTCTCCTCCTCCTTCTTCTTCTTCATCATGATCATAAGCATAAGGAATGAAGCTGAGGCAAGTTGGAAATTCTCATTATACTCACCCCTAAGATATCTAACCATAGCCTCCTCATAAGCTATATCATGCTGAACTCTCCTCTGCTTATATTCATCATTGTAAGCATTCATTGTTTCAATTCCTCCAATCCTATTCTGCATATTCACAATATCTATTTGTTGAATCATGAGATGCTCCATGATATTTTCAAGTGAAGCAGAGTGAAGTAGATGCCCCTGCAGCTGATGTTGAGCCTCCACTCCTAGACTTAACAAATGATTCAACTCTTTGAACCATATGCTTCCCAATAGGATTTTGTGGCTATAACATTTCCTCATTTCTATGGGGCTCTACTCCTGATTGCTCACATAAAGTGAAAATCAGGGCAAGGTAACCTAACTAACTATATCACTACTAATTATAGTCTGAGCATGATGAACTATAAGAACCAGCTCTCTGATACACCTAAAATATATAGTGTTTTTAGGTACATTTTTATACCTATTTTTTAGATATTGTGTTTTAATGGAAGGTATTTGTGTGTTTTTCTTTCAGGTACAAGTAAAAATGGAAAAAATGCTTAAATGAGTGAAAAAGATCAAATTTAGAGCAAAAGTTAAAAAATTGTGCAAAAGATTTTTGGCGCCTAAGCGTCAGATCCGACGCTTAAGCGCCGGTTAAACAGAGAAGGCCGCGCCTAAGCGTTGAGACCCCGCGCTTAAGCGCTAGTGATTTGATTGGTACTAGACGAGTAAAATCGATTTTCACGAATTTCGAAGAGGCACCCATTGGCTTAATAATGGTTGTAACCATCATGGACGAAAATTATCATGAAAAGATGCATCTCTTGGGCAAATACATCGAATCAAAACACATTCTGCTTATTTGAAAATGCGGTTTCATTTTTACACTAAACGCAGGTCGTGGGTCGACAGTCAACCCGCGGGCCGCGTTTTAGAATAAGCTGTTTATCCTGAAATACATAAATTGCCCCAATGCTCCTTTATGAATTTCCTACCCAGCAAATAACCTAACAAGTATTCGAATGAAAATTTATGATAAGTTTCTCCATTTTTCTCTTTTCTTTTTTTAAACTATTTTTGAGCTCGTGAAACCTAAATTTTGATTTAGAATGCATATATCCAATTTTTCTTAAAATTTTAAAAAACATTTATTACAACAATATGTATTGTTGAATACTTTTGGGATGTAAGATCCTATATAATTCATGAACTCATACAATCCAAGAGAAACCATGTGAAAGAAGTGAGAAAAAGCTGAAGGACTCTCTTAAAGAGGATAATAAGAGAGCTTTTTGAGGGTGCAGGATTCGATCATTCATCTTCTCTCTTTCCTCTTATTTATATATCATTGAGCTTTTGTACCCGCGCATAGGTCGAAGGAATGAAATATAAAACGGGCTGGTATTGTCTCAGTCAACAATCGGAAAAAATCACATGATGTTGTATGAATGAGAATGTAGTTCATATGATTGAGATATGATTGAGTA
>NW_018250648.1:291395-291783 GCF_001263595.1 Phalaenopsis equestris | reverse complement strand
TTCTCTGCCTAGCCGGTCTTCAGAACTATTCAAACTTTAAATTAGTCAATGTTCTTTATAACATCTCTAGTAAGGGTAACAAATATTAGTGCTTCTATTTTGCACAAACTGAGTGCCTTATAAAGCAACGATGGATAAATAACAAAAGACAGATGCTTCAAATAGTCTAGATGGATGGGGATGAACTAACGTAATAATTATATGTGTATCCTTCAGATCCTTTGGAGTAGTCAGCCACAGCAATCATCGGCGCGTTTACACAGCAACCCTGTTCAGTGTAGAACTACAGTCAGACCCGAAAACAGCCATATCAAAGAGACAAAATATAATATAGTTAAAACTGAATTATATCAAACCACACGATATTCAGGTCTTAATCAAAAAATCA
>NW_018250648.1:290196-291368 GCF_001263595.1 Phalaenopsis equestris | reverse complement strand
ATCCCAATATAAATATATATAAATTAAAAAGTTAAATTCTTATTTTTCTTCAGAATCAAGTTTTTGGTTTTGTTGCAAAATAAGGAAACATAAGTGAAAAATACCATCAGAACTATTGCTATACTGTGCATAAGCATTAAGTATCCAGGGATCAAGCACCAACATCTATTGCCTTCATTTTATGAATGTAGAAATTTAGCACAACTATATCCTTTGTTACTTCGCTCAGATGATTTGTTAGCTATAATTTAGCAAGTGGTGGCATACCTTTGACTGAATAGTCACATACCTTTGACTGAATAGTCACCACCATGGAAGCGGAGAAGTTAACTTTTTTATTATTTTTAATCTTCCATTCTCTTCTTTCATCAGTCAGAAATACAATTCATATAGTGATGAATTAGTTATCACGAATGTAGCGTATTCACAATGGAATGTATTTCTCAATCCATAAAAAGCATTGATTCTATCGCAAGATAACTCAGCTTGCTTACCTCTCACAAGGTTTTGATCATCAGTAGTGGATCGCAAGTTGGAATAGAACTCCCGAATCATAGGTACAATTGCCACTGCACTGAAGTAGCAAAACCTCTCCCAATTTCTGGCGACGATCAACCTCAACCTCTCGATCTCGCCACCCTCTCGCCACCCGGTTAGCAAATGCCCGTTCCTGGATCAATTTTCTTGTTTCCATTTGAGTATTATAACAATGTTGGGTTTTAAAGTTGACAAATTTCCTCGAGTTAAAATCTCATGTCGGCTTTCCTCTCTTTACTCATGGAGCCATTGGAATTTCTATGAACTTGAATTCCTGAAGATGAAACCCCAATCTTAATCGAGAGTTTTCTTAAGTGACTTCGGTTGCTTAAGATGTAATTAACTATAGGGGCTTGCCTCTATGGGAAATTTAGTTACCTAAATAATTTAAACCCTATCTAATCTTTATATTAGATAAGGAAAATGTCGGTCATAAATTTCACAGACCAAAAAAGAGTCATAATTTTTTTAGTTTAAATGGTTGATCCTACTAACAAAGGACACACTTATCTTTCAAGATAGTGTATCACTTGTGATATTGTCTTCAATTATCTAAGTTATTTTTATCTGAGAGCTATTCGGTCCCATCTTTCTAAGCCATTCCCACTTGATTTTATTATATATATATATATATA
>NW_018250648.1:289518-290180 GCF_001263595.1 Phalaenopsis equestris | reverse complement strand
TATATATATATATATATATATATATATTGTTAGCTTTAATTTTTAATGTCGCAAGTGTAAGATGTCCGCTCGCTATAAAATATTGCTTGATGCATGTGTTGATTCTCGTAGCGTGAGACATCCATTTTATACCTTTTGATGCGTGTTGAGGGGCGCGTAGCCAAGGTCATTTTTGTTAAACTTTGGCTCTCGCTTAGGCGAAGGCCGGTCGGCATCTAATTTGTCGGACGATTCTGATTGAGTCAATGAATTTTATGCGTCGCGTTGCACACGAAATCAGTTCGATTGACCCGATCGTCAGGGAAGCTTGTTTGGATGACTCCGAACGACAAAATTGACCACGCGAGTGCGTCCGGAACATTGGTTTCAGCCTAGGGGACGTTCTTTTCGCTACGACTTCGCGAGCTGGCAAAAAAATATACAAATTATCATTTTATACCCAATCGTAAAAAAAGTTGTCCAGATGACCCCAGATGATAAAACAGATCACACTAGTATGTCTGAAACGTCGATTTCACCTAGAAATGACGTTCATTTTGTTGCGAGGAGGTGTTCGACGAAAAAATGCGCGGAGAGCTTTAAATAATAATAATAATATTATTATTACTATTATTATTATTATTATTTTAAGAATAAATAAATAAATAAATATATATATATAT
>NW_018250648.1:282140-289508 GCF_001263595.1 Phalaenopsis equestris | reverse complement strand
TATAAAATAATAATAATAAAAAAATAATATTATCCTATAAAATAAATGCATGTGTCTCTCTCCTTTATCCATATCGCTTGTAGCTCCTCGAGCCGCACCCACTCCCATTTATTTCCTCTCTCGCCGCACCCACTCCCATTTATTTCCTCTCTCGCGAAGCTCCCCCGGGCTCGTTCCTCGCTTGCGCGAAGCCCGCTGGCTTCCTTCTTCTTCGTCGCCGATGCCAACGTTGTCGGCGACCTGCGCCGCCTTCAGCGTCCCTCCTGCAATAGATGGTCGAACCCACCGTGACTTGCTTCTTCTTGGCCAGCCAACATCCTCTCGTCGGCCTGTCTCGCCGGCATAACTCCCGACGCCAACGGCACCACCCAGAGACCCTTGCTTCGCCAATCTCCCTCCTAGCCGAGTCTCCTACCTAAAGGCTTCTCACGTGGGGACTTTGGCTTCTTCTCACCTCACGAAAACAACTCTCCTCCTTATTGTGAAAAGCCAACCCGTGAGGCTCTCCCTCTCTCTCGGCTTTGTGATGGACTGCCACTGCAGTCCTCCTCGCGGGCAGAGCTTAGCCGCCATTGAGTCGGCCTTTCTTTGCTGTGCAGCTCTCTTTTGGGTTGAGATATGGACCTAGTCAATGCATGCCCAAGCTCCTTCGTCGGCACTCTATTTCACCCGTGACCACCTGCTTCTCGTCGGTGAAGCATTGTCCATGGAGCAACGCCTCCTAGCTGTTTTTTGTGACGCTCTAAGGGCCTTAACATCACACGTCGTCTCTCCTTTACCAGAGCGGAGACCGCGTTACGTCGCAAAAGCCAACGTCTAACCCCTCGAAGGTTTGTGTTGCCTTTATTTTGATACACTATGATATTTATCAAATGTACTGTGCATACATCACTAATTCTTGTCTCTCTTGCCCTCATTACCTCCTTTCCTGCACGTGTGCGTGTTTCATTGCGAAGCACACTAGCGCACGGATCAGACAGCGGACGTCGACAGCTTGGAGCAAGCAAAGAAAATGCGTTTGCAACCGTCATGGTGGTAGGATTTCCTAACTCCTAGCTAACCCTAGATTTTAGTTATGTCTAGGCGTGTAGGTTCGATCGCCCACACGGGATGCGTGCGCTAGCGTGATCCGGCGCGTCAACGTACCTATGTGATTGATCGTCGAATTTTTAGAGCAGACATTTAGGTTAGGATTTTTCCTGCGTGGCCAAACACCCCCTATAGAGCTGAGTGTCTTTCTTATTGTGTGCCTTAGATCTTTATCCCACCGGGTCAGAATCCCAATTTCCCACGGTTTTGGCGCTCCTAATCTCCCTTGGAGGGATTAGTTGAGTTTGATCTTAGAGGATGGGAAAGCTTTGTAGCTAATCCGCCCTAAGAACGGTGGAGAGTTTTCCCAATGAGAAATCGGAGGGGGAAGCCCTCCACATTTCCACACCATAGCTGGAGGAGGCGATGCCGCAAATCCATGTGCTTCAGCCCCAGGTAGCTATGCAAGGTTGTTAGGACGAGTTCGACGTGCCGTCGAGCAGTTGGGTTTCATTGCATGTGCATGAACCATTTCATAGCATTTTTTGTGTTGTGTGGATCATATTGCATCTTATATGCATGATCATTTGAGCACTTCGGCCTGGTCCACCGATCACTTTGGTTCGACTGACTGCCCCGACCCGGTCGACCGATCACTTTGGTTCGACCGAACGCCCCAGCCCGATCAACCGATCACTTTGTTTCGACCGACCGCCCCAGCTCAGTCGACTGATCACTTTGACCGGACCACCATCACGACTCGGTCGACAGATCTCTCACATCATATTGCATGTTATTGCATATTGTGCATGATCACATTGCATGTTTGTGTGTATGTGTCTGCTGTTCGTTAGCATGAGCACCATCACTTATTTGCATTGCACTTTTGTTCGGGTCACTGTCGTCACGCCATGCTCATCTCTGGGTCACTGCCTCCCCGGCATACTCATCTGCACGGGCCACTGCCATCAAGGTATGCCCATCGCCAGGTGACTGCCCCTCCTCGGCATACCTATTTGTTCGGGCCACTGCCGTCACGGCATGCCCATCCCCGGGTTGCCCCCTTGGCATACCCATTTGTTTGGGCCACTGCCGTCTCGACATGCCCATCCCCGGGTCACTGCCTCCTCGGCATACTCATCTGCATGGGTCACTGTCGTCATGGCATGCCCATCTCCGAGTCATTGCCTCTTCAACATCACGGGTCACTGCTGCTACGATATGCCCATCTCCGGGTCACTGCCTTTTGGGCATACAATTTGTTCGCGCCACTGCCATCACGGTATGCCCATCCTCGGGTCACCGCCTCCTTGGTACACCCATTTGTTCAGGTCATTGTCGTCACGACATGCATATCTCCTCCTCCTCGGCATACTCGTCTTTTGAGCCGTTGTCGCTATGACATGTCCGTCCTTCTGAGTCACTACTGTCACGGTATACTCGCCTTCACTACTTTATTGCACTTATCATATGTTTTTTGTATATCCTGCATGTTTGCATGTGTGTTCGGTGAGTGCCTCTTGGACAAGGTGTAATTCCTCTTTATAGGTATGATTTTACTCGATGCAAACTCACTTATAGCCGGTGTCTGCTAGTTGCATGGCACCTCGGGTCCCCGGGCAAGTGTAATTCCTCTTTATAGGTAACCTGTTTTATCGGTACATCACGTTTGTGTGTGTCATGTTGCTTGTACCATCCTTGCATCATTTGTATGATGTGTGTTCGCTCTTTTGTAGGCCCGTTATGATTGTCCTGTACTTCAGTCGAGCATTCATAATGTGGGCTTTTCGCATGACTGTGTGTTTGCCCATTCCTCAATGGCTTGTCCTACTCGTTAGGAGAGTGACCCCGTGTTGGTCGTGATGCCTTAGGGTAGATCCTGGTGAGCAATGCAAGTTAAATAATCAGGATTGACACGAATATGACTGTGTTAATGATCTAATAGATCTAACTTATGTCACAGATCTAACTTATGTCACCGCGCTTCGTGACATCCTTTAAATCCTTTGGATCTTTAGGATCAGGCTAGTATGGTGACCCTGTCAAAGTTATACTATACCCAGACTTACCCCACACTTAGATACTAGGTTGACACACTTTTCGTTAGATGGTGTGCTATGCTAGGATTTAGGGTACTAACTAGTCTTTTTTATGTCTGACTATTGTTCTTTGCTGGGTTGGTTGCCTTAGTCAGACATCCTTCTTTTCTGTTGTGCTTGTGATGTGCCTGCATGTTGCATATGTATGGTGGTGTGTTAGGAATTTCTTCTGCAGGGAGCCATGCCTATTTATATGCACACACACAGGTTCCGCTATTGGGGGAGCACGTGATAATTTCTGACTCTCCTGCTTACAGATGCTATTTAGCTCCCCCACTTATAAGGCATGACTCATTACACGTTATATGCATATGAGCTTTCCCGCTAACACTTGTTTTCTTACAGGATTGAGTCTTTTATTTTCCTATGTACTTTTAGAGTCTAGGAGAGTCCTGTAGCAAAAATAAAATACAGGCACAGATTCTGAGGCATTTGGCGTGGGAACCACGTGACGGGGATCAGGAGCAGATGCTCGTGTCCCGTATCTTAATTCTACATTTTATATTGATGTATAGAATTAGGACCGAACATGTATATGCGAAGTCTGGTCGTCTTTTTCTCTTTTGGGATATGTTCCCGATCGAGCGGCACCGTCCTGTTTATTATTTTGATTTGGCTTGTTTTGCTCTTTGCATCATATTGCATGCCTGCACTTGCATGTGTTTTTCTTGTTTTTTTTATGGTTTATCTGGAATTTCATGACGAAATATAGGCTTTTTAGAACTTAAATTCTTAATGTTCTACAAAATCCTAAATAAAATATTTAAGATAATTAAAATTTAAGATTAAAATATTCAGGATTTAAAAATTAAATATTCAGGATTTAAAAATTTAAAAATTTCACTTTTACTTTCTTGCATGTATTAATAGGGCTTCCACAATACTTAGGGATCACTATAGATAACTGCATTCATATTTGCACGTCCCGAGGAGGAGTCCCCTTTCTTCTCCAACCTGGCTGGCCCATCATACTTTTATATATGTGGTTTTCTAATGTGCCTAGGGTGTTAGAAGGCTCCCCAACCCAGTAAGGTGTAAGTCTTTTTGTTTGGAGTGTTTCCAGCTTTGTAGCTGAGCCTCCATTTTCTTTTCTTTCCTGAGGCATCCTTGCCACTTTGGCAGGTATAAGTCTCGCCTCCTAGAGCTCCATCTTTTAGTCATAAGATAGAGTTTCCTTTCTTTGACATTATGGATATTGAGTTGTTCCTACGCCTCTGAGGCATTTGCTCTGTGCCCTCTCCCTTAAAAGGGGAGTCATGCATATTGAGCTGTTTTTTATGCAGATGCTCGCATTAAGCCCTTCTCTTCTGCAAAGAGAAACTGACGCCCGATTGCGACGCGTCGCAGTACTTGACGGTATTTTCTAGACCCTTCTCTCATGTTCTCATGGATCTCTCTGTCATAGACAGGTGAGTCTTCTTTTAGCAGTAGGTCTGTCTCTGTTGTCGCCTTTATGACTTATGTCTCGATTCTCTTTCTGTTCCGGTTCCCCTGAGGTTCCTATTATCCCTCAATTAGGCAGGAAGGCCAGGAAGACTAGGAATAGATTGATGTGAATTTAGCAGCATTTTCTTCTTCAGGTTTTTATATCTGTCCCGATTCCAGTTTAGGAGGTTCCTTTGACTTCCGAATTGTGTATCATTTTGCTATTGTCCCCAGTTGTGCGGACGACGTCCCTGTTGGACGTTTGCTTCATGCCTTCCTTTGAAAATGAGGAGTTGTGTATGTAGCACTCCTTTCGTTGTGGCAACTTGTATTCGTGATACTTTTCCCTCGAGGAAGAGGTTGGTACCGGATGGCGATGTGCTACAACGCTTTTTATCATTTCCTAGCCTCTTTTGTAATCCTTTTGTGTTTTGGGGATTTCTATCCTCACGGATGTTACAAAATTCCCATTTACGACATTGTCCTTTAGGGGTGTGATGTGTCCCTGCCATGACTCTCTTTGGTTCCGGCTTAGGATCATGCTTATATCCCATCGGCTGAGAATCACCATTTTCGTCCTCTGGAAGTGGGGACTATGTCCCTGCCACGACTTTTTTCGGTTCCGGCACGGAACGACGCTCAGATCCCGTCAGCTGAGAATTGTTCTTCTCTTTTTTTTGCTAATGTGGACTATGCTCTAGCCAGGATTGCATGGTGGTTCTTCCCTCCTTTGATGCAGATTATTCTCACTCTGCAGTTTGTATTACTGTTGTTGCCACGAGTTCTCTGACCGAGAAGATCACAGGAGCAGCTTCCTCTTTAAGAGGAAATTTTTTCCCTGCTTTGACAACCATCCCAACCCTCGTTGTTTTGGGTTCTCTAAGGTCTTGCCTGTCCCTACATTGGGCAAGGGCGTCCAGAGGAATAAAAATAGATTGCTGCAATTACAACAACTTACTTACCCACGGGTCTCTTTATCTGTTGTGGTTCTAGTTGATGGGACATTTTGCACTCCCTTGACTGAGAATCGCTCTGTTGTATTGTCCAATCGTGTGGATTATACCCCGGCCATGATAATTGCGGGGGCTCTCCCTCCTTAGGACGCAGATTGTTCTAAATCTGCGATCCATACTGATGACTCCACTACATATCTCCATGCCAAGAAGATTATTGGAGCAGTTTTTCCTCTACAAGGACTCGGTCCTCTTCCTTCAAATAAGTTCCTTACCCAGATCCTCCAGATGTCCAAGAACTTCTATATTCCATTCTATAGGCCCTTATAGTAGGAGATCGAGGTTCACCTGTCGGTTCGTTACGTGGTTGGGATGGTTGTCATTTGTTATGCAGGTCATGAGACCCACCAAGGTGTTGCATGGGACCCTTGGTGTGGTATTTAGTGTCACTATATCAGATGTTGTGTCAGGTATCATTATGTTCCTATTAAAGTGGGTTTTGCCCACCTTTGATGTGCCCACTCTTCTCTTTCCATGAGCTAAAGAAAGTTTTGTGGCTTCCTTTTCATTGATAAAGATAAATTTGTCCTATGTTAATAAAGGGAGATTTGGGGCGCACCCTCGTTGATTCTCACCTTATTTGAAGACAGAAATTGATCGCCCTACTTTGGCGAATACCCAGTGGGTTAGGCAAATTCTTGCCACCATGTCTCCTGATATCCCAACGCTGCATGTAGAATGATTTTCTACATTTGATGGAGAGGGGTTTACTTGCCTTTGCTTTAAAGAGTGGTTATTCTACCTCTTTTGCTTATTAAGCAAGGCTACTATGGGTGTTCTATACTCCAACTAGGGTCACCCCAAATTCTCTTATTGGTAACATGTTATATCGATTAGCTCACCGTATTAGTCTTAATCGATCCATGTTTAGCTAGGATACGCAACTCCCAAACTGTTTGAGAGTGCCTCATTCGATTTGAGTCAGTTTGGCTTTTGGCTAAGCTCTTGGTGAGATCATTTCATTGTTAAGACCATTCTACATGTCTAATCATTTGATTTAGTCAGTCTATTTTGAACCTGATTAGGATTTGGTGCCTCACCTATCTAGAACCTTATTGACCTTTTAGTTTGTTCTTGGTGAGAAAGCATCATAGCGAGATTTATCAATCTCCCATATCCAACTTCATGGATATTTTGTTTGACCTGGTTGATTTTTATCACATTGTCAATAGTCATGTTGAACTGATCAGATCATTTTTTCTCTACAATCAGTTCATGATTTGTCAGGATACCTTGATACCTGACATTACTGGTTAGACCCTACTTATCTGATCGAGATATTTCTACATTTATTGATGCTCGGACTCCAATTTTTGGAGGTTGTTGAGATGGTTCCAAAAGGAATCACGCCCCTTAGGTGATCTTATCTTGGGTTTGCATTTGATGATTGTTGAGATTGAACATGGGATAGATCTTAAGGATAAACTTGAACTAGACCACCATGTATACCATGTATGCACCTTCATGTATGCACCTTCTTAAGATTTGCAAATCCTCATGGTTTGGGGGATTCAAATTAAGTCACGATGACAAATCCCTTCCTTTAATGAACTTTCACCTAAGTCCAAAGAGGACCTCAGAATGACTATATGGGTGTCATTAAGATGTTATTAATTTCAGAGACTATTTAGATCTCTTACTTTTCTATTCAGCTAGACCGATGGAAGCTTAATAAGTAATGAATCATGAAATTCTAAGAATCGTTATTCGGGAGAATTTTGAGTCAAAAGAAATTACTTTATTAGAAAAGAAGCTCTATCAGATATAGTAATTCTCAGGAAATATATATATATATATATATA
>NW_018250648.1:281505-282048 GCF_001263595.1 Phalaenopsis equestris | reverse complement strand
CTGCTTGGAGGTGCTTTGGACTTGTGTGAAGCTTGCTTCTTTAAGTTCTCCCTGGGGTTGGTGGATTTGGTTGTTGCTTGGGAAGTTGTGGTTTCTAGTTTGTGTTACTGTTCCATTGATAAAGTTGTTGTTTGCTTCTGGGTTTTCCTGGGGCCTTCCCTTCCTTGCTTGTTTTCCTTGCTTTTAGTTCTGGTTTATATTTTTTGAAGCTTTAAATTTGCTTCTCTCTTCTGATTGGGTTTTGGTCTTTGCTGTTTGAGGTTTTTTCTCTCTTCCCCTGCTCTGGTTGTCCTCATGGCCTACCCCATTGATGTGGAAACCAATAATCAATGGACTAAGGCCACCTTTGCTGAAGTTGTGGGTAGTGGCTTGGATGTGCCTAAATCCTTTGAACACCTGGTTTTCCCTCAATGTTTACATGATGCTGCTGCTGGAAGGGGTGTTTGCCCATTTGTTAATCCTCTAGGAGTAAAAGATGGGGAACCTGCAATTATCTTCTCCCCTCAGGAAATTAATGAGCTCAATGAGACAGTTAAATTCACT
>NW_018250648.1:277870-278797 GCF_001263595.1 Phalaenopsis equestris | reverse complement strand
TGTATTAATAATCACTCTATCTTAATCAATGGTAAAAGCCATGGTTTCTTCTCTGCATCAAGGGGAATTAAACAAGGAGATCCACTGTCTCCTACTATCTTCATTCTTGCTATGGATTATCTTTCTAGACTTTTAAATCAATTGTTTGCCTCTCTCCTCACATGACATATCAACATAGATCTAATAATGGGGTGAGTCATCTGTCTTATGCTGATGATATTATCATTTTCTCCAAGGCTACCAAAACTGTTGTGAAGGCTCTTTTCCAAGGACTGACGCTCTTTTCCAAGGACTCCAAGGACTGACACACTTCCAAATCACTTCTGGTATGCATCTTAATAAACATAAATGTCAATTCCTTACTAGCTCAAACACTCTTCCACAGATTAGGCATTGGATTGCTCAGTACACGGGCTTCAGCAAAGCTTCCCTATCAATCAACTATCTTGGTGTTTAATTACTGAAAGGGAGAACCAAGCAAACACAATTCAATGGAGTTATTGATCAAATTCAGAAAACGCTGCAGTGTTGGACCAATTATTTCCTTTCTAATGGAGGTAGAGTTACCCTCCTTAAAAGCATCATAACTTCCATTCCATCCTATGCTCTTCAAATGCTTACCATGAAGAAAGGTACTCAGATTAGGCTGGGCAGAATTTTCAACAAATTTCTGTGGGCTGGACAAAAAAAAAAACAGTTCCATTGGTTAGCTTGAAACAATTTATGTAAACCCCAAGGTTTAGGCTTTAAAGATTTTCAGCATCTCAGTATCATCAACTTATGCAAACTATGGATAAAGTTCAGAGCACAAGATAGCCTTTGGGCTATGTTTATGAAGGGGAAGTATTGTAGGGCAGTTCATCCTACTATGGCTCAAAAAAAGATGGGTGATTCTAGGTTGTGGTCTAAGCTTCTGGAAATTAGAAA
>NW_018250648.1:266024-276401 GCF_001263595.1 Phalaenopsis equestris | reverse complement strand
TATATATATAATGTGTGCAAAAAGGCCTAAAAAAATAAAATATTGGCCAACACTCCTGAGAAGAAGCTTGAGGTGAGTGGGAAATCAAAAAAAATTGATATAAAGAACCTGAATTCGAATGACGAGGTCTATTTAGGCTAAGGGTGAAAAAAATTAAAGGACAGGGACTAGGAAAGAGTACTTAAGAAAAATCTCTCCTGGACCTGAATTTTGCAAATATTATGTTTTGCATAGTATAACTGGTCATGAATCTAAGATGCCTAGATGAGAGCTCCTCATACCAGTTCGATTTAGTATGTCACACCAAATCATTTCTGATAATGGCTTATGCCAGAGATTAAAAAAATATATATGTCAATAAAAAAATATGAATGGCATAGAAGGCTCTCAATAGCTCCGTGGGCATGCTATACAACATAGTGTACACCCACCTTTTTCTACGCTTTTTAAGTTGACCCTCTTAGTCCGGCAGTCCTTCCTTTGGAAGATGACTTGCCTTCGGCATGGTGTTCTACCCAACTTCGTTACGCTTTATGCATCGACCTTCTTGTCGTGATGGCCCTTCCTTCCGAAGTGGCTATCCTCCTTCATGGGATTTTACCCACTTGTGTTACGCTTCGTGCTTCGACCCTCGGGTCGTGGCAGAATTCCTTCGGGAGCCGACATGCCTTTTGTGTGGGTTTCACCCACCACCTCTTATGCTTCTTGCGTCAACCCTCGGGTCGTGGCAGGCTTCCTTCATGAGCTGACTTGCCTTTCAATGTGGGATTTTACCCACTTTCTTTTACGCCTCGTGCGTCAACCCTCGGGTCGTGGCAGGCTTCCTTTGGGAGCCGACATGCCTTCGGTGTGGGACTTCACCCACCACCTCTTATGCCTCGTGCGTCGATTCTTGGGTTGTGGCGGGCTTCTTTTGGGAGACGGCTTGCCTTTCAATGTAGGGATTTTACCCACCACCTTTTACGCCTCTTGCGTCGACCCTGGGGTCCTAGCAAGCTTCCTTCGGAGTTGACATGCCTATAGTGCGGGATTCTGCCCACAACCTCTTACGCTTCATGCGTTGACCCTCAAGTCCAGGTAGTTCTTCTTTTCGAAGTTGACTAGTATTCTTTATGGGCATGTGATACGACATATCGTAAATCCACCCTTTTTGTGCTTCATTGGTTTGGCTGTGAGTCCAACTAGATGATATATTTTTGATTAGTTTGGTCCGCCCCATCGAATGATTTGTTGTATCAGTCGCTCAGTTGGTCCATGTCCACATCGGGATATTTGATGTCTCCCTAGCAAAACTACTTTGCTAAGTGATGGGAGAATCCCCAACGAGAATTTCCTCGCTAGCTCACTTGGAGCACCCTTGGGGGTTAAGCCGTGCTAGATCATGTAACCCCGTTGATATTCTTGATTGATCTGGTTGGTTTTGTACGCCATGTCGAGTACCATATTGCAATTAGTCTGACGGTTGATCCACGGATCCCAAGCAAAATTTGCTTCGCTGATGCTGACGTAAAAGCACATTTGTGGTTAGACCTCTCTGATATCTAACCTCGTTTGATGGTTTCAACTGGGTTGGTTGGTTTTATCCACCCCGTCAAACGAAATGTTGTTTGAGTGAGCTAGCTTACCCAAGTTTGCATCGAGACACTCGATGCCTCCCCAACAAACATTAGCTTGCTAAATGGGATAATCCAGGTGAGTCATATTGTCAGTACTTATGAAAGCACTCTTATGTTAAACCATCCTGGTCATATAACCATATCTTCTAATTGACCACTTTGGTTGGTTTTGTCTGCCACGTCGAATGACATGTTATATCGGTTTTACCACCGATCCATGTTAAGTCGGATTACTTGGATGTCTGACTATATTTTGAGCATGATACCTCAGGCTATTTAGCCATATGGACGCTCATCTTGTGCACAGGCAGGATACCTACATCCTATCCTATTTGATATTTTCGACTGCCTTGGTTGGTTTTGTCCGCCAAGTTGAGTGACATGTCTTATCAGTTTTACCACCAATCCGTATTTTGTCGAGACACTATGATGTCCAACTATATTTTGAGCATGATGCCTCAGACTAGTTAGTTATATGGTCGCTCGTTTGATATGTGGTCAGGATACATACTTTCTGTGCCATTTAATATGCATATACAAGATACATACCTCCTGTACCTTTTAATATTCTCGATTGGTTTGGTTGGTTATGTCCGCCATGTCAAGTAACATGTCATATTGGTTTTGTCACCGATCCATGTTTTGTCGGAGGTCTCTGATGCCCGAAGTTGCTTTGATGCTTGATAGGGTTACATCGATCCGATGAGATCGATACCCTTAGAGAGGAGTGCCTCCTCCTTATCGAATCGTTTCATGCATCTGACATTTACTTTGAGTGTGATACCTCAGTTTGTTATGTCTCACGGTTGCTCATTTGATGTTTCGCTAGGATACATACCTCTTGCATTATTTGATATGCATAGCCAGGAAACATACATCATGCACCATTTAATATATTCGTGCGGGATACATACCTCCTGTTTGATTTGATGCTTAGTCAGGATACATATATCTTAGACTATTTCGACCGGGATACGTACCTCCCTGATCATTTGATGTTCTGATTAAATGGAACTATTGCCTTCTCACTTGGCCGACCCTTGACGATAAGACCTCGTTTTGTGGCACGTTGGGTTTTATAGTCTTTTAGCTTTGAAGCTTCTCGAACCATAAGCCCGTTTCATCTGGTTCCTTTATGAGAGTGTCTTCGGCTTTACATTGTCATATGTTCGATGTCACTCGAGCTTGACTTTGTAGTCAGCTCAGTAGGAGTACATCTTGTCTTTGGATGCTTTTGGCTTTTTAGCCATGGTCCTCGAGCCAAGCAACCATAGAGTCGGCACTATTACGAGGACATCTCGTCTTTTGACATCTTTGGCCCAGTAGCCGTTTGATACGACATTTCTCGAGTTGTATGGCACTCTAGTCATCTCTCATGTGAATATATTGTCGTGTCCGGCTCTTTAGCCAATTGATACTTCTCATACCATATGCCCTTTTGGGCCAGTTCTTTTGCAAGAGTATCTTGTCTTCGGAGTTTCCTAGCCGCATGTCATTTAGGTTGAGTGCCTCTAGAACTGCATGACTTTACAGTTGATTTGATGACGAGTGCACCTCAACTTGCTGTATAGATGCCACCTCGTTCAGAATCTTTAGTGCTTTATAGCCATTTGTCAATGGTGATGAGTGTTTCTACTCCATGGGAGTCGGTCCGTCTCACAATCGGGTCCCTATCGAGAGAACATAATAGGAGACTTGAGGACAAACGAAATGATCGAGCCTCCTCCCATTTTTGCCATTATGACTCATGTCAGGCAAATTTCGTATTTCCATCTCTGTCCATTCGAATGTGGTCAGACGGAGGGTAGTTCCCTCTTGCGACTAAGGGCGGCCTCTAAGCCAAAAGCCCATATGCGAGAGACGAGAGACCTGTGGTCACACGAGATGATCGGGCCTTTTCAACTTTCCATACTACTGAGTCACTGGAACAGTTGCCACTTCAGTTAGGACTTCTTGGTCTTTATGACCACCTGGACTGTTGTGATTGGTGCCACCCTCCGGGAGAATCTACTAGTCAGTTCCTCGCATAAGAGCACAACAAGAGACCTGGGTTACACGAGATGATCGGGCCGTCTCGGTCGACCATATTATTGAGACACTAGCTGATCGCCACCTCTCATCAGGATTATTGTGCGTTATAGCGACCTGATTAATGTGATGGGTGCTTCTTTTCAAAGGGATCAATTAGACTTGCAATCGGGGTCCCTTTTAGGAGAAACATAACATGAGACTTGGTCACACTAGATGATTGAGCCTTCTCCCCCACCGTTACGAATGAGGTCAGGTGTGGGGTTTCATCGATTCTTTTTTTTTTGAAAGATTGGTCAGACAGATCGATCTGTCATTTCGAGTGAGGTCAGACAGACCTTTTTCTAAACCATACCCTGTCCAATTTATCTGACATGGTTGAGCTCTTCGGTGGACAGTTAGCTTCGGCTATTGACCACCACCCTAGCCATGTCCAGTTTATCTAGCCTGGTTGGATTTTCTGCTACACAGTGATGTTGTTTGGGTTAAAGAATGTTGGAGCAACATATCAACATGCAATGACAAAAATTTTTGATGACCTCATTCACAATCAAGTAGAATGCTACGTGGATGATTTGGTCATCAAAAGCAAACAAAAAATAGACCATTTGTGTGATTTGAGGATCGTGTTCGAACAGTTACGATGATATGACCTTAAAATGAATCCCTTAAACTGCGCCTTTGACGTTACCTTTGGGAAGTTTCTAAGATTCGTTGTCCGTCATCGGGGAATCGAGATCGACCCAGATAAGATTAAAGCTATCTTGGAAATGCCTCCTAAAATCTTAAAACAACTATGTTCCTTCCAGGGGAAGTTGACATATCTAAGACGCTTTATTTCTAATCTCTCAGGTAGGTGTCAACCATTCTTGACATTAATTAAAAAGGATGCCAAATTCATTTGGGAAGAGAAATGTCAGCGAGCCTTTAAGAACGTTAAAAAATATTTAATGACACCTGTTTTGGCAACCCCTATCCTAGGGAAGCCTTTGATACTTTATACCGCGGCCTTAGACGACTCCCTTGGAGCCCTCTTAGCTCAAATAATTGATGAGAGTAAGAAAACACACTCTATTATTGCACTCTACTACTTAATGCACTCTACTACTTGAGTCGTCGTCTGATACCGACGAAAGTAAGGTATCCACCTATTGAGAAGCATTGTCTGGCATTAGTTTTCACCGCCCAAAAGCTTAGACATTACATGCACTCTCATAAGATTACCCTAATTTCAAAAGTTAATCTGTTGCAATATTTGATGACCCGACAAACACTCTCTACGCTCGCTAGACGTCTAGCAAGATAGTCGATGATCTTATTGCAATTTGATATAACTTTTGTTCCCTTTGTGCTATCAAGGGATAGATTCTAGCAGAATTTCTCCGATTTTCTTGTCGCAAACCCGCTTCCAGCTGGATCTCCTCTTAATGATGAACTACCAGATAAGCAAGTGTTACAAATGAAATTCTCCAGTGCGCAACACTGGAAGATGTACTTTGACGGTGTCTTCGACGGTGCTTCCTCAGCCAGAAAAGACAAAGGATTAGGCACAGTCATACCAGGAAAAGCAGGGATTAATTTGATCTTTATCAGGCCTGTCGGCACTATTGAGGTTCTCATACCACCTGACAGAGTCGTGCACCAACAACGAAGCAGAATATGAAGCCTTAATCACCAGATTGGAGTTGGCAATCTCAATGGATATAACGGATATTGCCATCTATGGTGACTCTCAACTCGTCATCCAGCAAGTCGTTGGACAATACAAAATTGTGAAACAAAGACAAGCAGAATATCATCGATACGTGATGAAGCTACTGGAGCAAATCTACTACGGGACTTTCTACCGGATTCCTAGGGGAGATAATGCCCATATCGATGCTCTAGCAAAACTCGCTAAAGAACTGACGTGTCCCTCGGAGGATTCCATTGAAATCTCAAAGGATTCCATTGAAATCTAGGATTCCATTGAAATCTCAATACAAGGAAGACAAGTTTTGTCTCAAATCGACCTCGAAACTCTACACAAGCTCGGAAAAGAAGAAAACACGATTGCAGTTGCGGATATCAACGAAGATTGACACAAGCCATTGATAGAATATTTGCATACTGGAAAGCTGTTAGAGCATAGGTTTGAGGCACATCACATTACAAAAAGGGCTATGTCATACGCCTTGGTTGGTGATTTCCTCTACAGAAGATTACAGAAGATCATTCGATGATCAGATGTGGCTATGATGCCTAAGCAAAGCCGAAGCCTGAAATATTGTCAAAGAAGCATATGCCGGATTGTGAGGCTCTCACCAGTCATGACCAAAAATGAAAATGAAGATCAAGAGACTCGGATATTATTGGCCAGCAATGATGTCCGACTGCATGGATACAACCAGAATGTCACCAGTGCCAAGTGCATGGGGTGGTCTTGCACCAACCTCCGAATGTGCTACACCTACTTGTTGCTTTGTGGCCATTCGAGTGTTGGGGCATGGACATAATAGGTCCGATAGACCCTC
The DNA here is from genome assembly GCF_001263595.1 of Phalaenopsis equestris. Classification (NCBI taxonomy): domain Eukaryota; kingdom Viridiplantae; phylum Streptophyta; class Magnoliopsida; order Asparagales; family Orchidaceae; genus Phalaenopsis; species Phalaenopsis equestris. Next base: position 270,244 of record NW_018250648.1, on the reverse strand, counting down.
CATCTTCTAAAGGACACATGTTTATACTTTCTGCTACAGACTATTTCTCCAAATGGGCAGAGGTAGTGCCGCTACGAGAGGTTACGACACAGCACGTCCTTCAATTCTTCAAAAGCCAAGTCGCCTACCATTTCGGAGTACCGCGAAGAATAATTTCCGATAATGGGACAGCTTTTAAAAGCACAAAGATCAACAATTTTATCAAAAGACACGGGATAGATTGGAGATACTCTACAATTTACTATCCCAGAGCGAACGGATTGGCTGAAGCGTTCAACAAGATACTGGTATAGATTTTAAAGAAAACACTAAATGAAAACAAAAGGGAATGGCACAACAAATTGCTAGAAGCTTTTTGGGTCTACCGAGCGACGTTCAGGACTCCCACTCAGTGTACACCCTACATGTTCGTCTACGGGTCCGAGGTCATGCTACCGTTAGAAATTCAGACGCCGTCTCTCAGAGTCACTGTCGCTAACCAACTCACAATAGAAGAAATTAAAAGAAAGTGCAAAGCTCAGGCTCGGGGAACTAGAGAGTCTGGAAGGAAAACGACAGAAAACGACTTGAAGTACAACAACATCTGGAACTTTACCAGGCAAAGATGGTACAAGCTCATGACAAATTGGTCCGCCCAAGGATATTTAAAGTTGGTGACCTCGTCCTCATGCTTAAATGGCCTATTCTTGCACGCCGCAAGATAGGTGAAAAATTCGAGCCAACATGGGAGGGACCATTTGTTGTTGAAAAGGTCTACGCACGAGGAGCCTACAAGTTAGTAGAATTCCGGGGCAAAAGACTCATGCTACCAATCAACGGACGATACCTGAAAATATACTACACAACTTGATATTGCTTGCCTTTGCTTGATTTGAAATTTTGATTATTTTGGGGTTATCTATGTGGTCAAATGTCTGTGACCGGGTCCAAAAAAATTTGTAACAAAATTAACCTCAACATAATTAAAAAAATAGTTTTTTTTTTAAAATTACACGCCTCAATTTTCTCTTTTCAAACATAATATGCTACTAATTTAAACGAAATTCACACATAAATAAACGATTTCTTCACCAAAATAAACAAAAATTTTCTTTGATAAATACTTTATTTTTTTCTTTTTCACGCTAAGTTTCAGCCCACTGACATTTTTTCTGTCGTCTGCAAAGAAATGTCAGGCAAAAGGCTGATCTTCGCCTTTAAAGATGGCTGGAATCTCACACTAAATGAAGAAATGGCGCCGCAGGGCGGCACTATAGATTTTGACATGGAATTTAACCAAGTCGGCATGGATTGCAGGGGTCCTTTAATGAATTTCGTCAGTCGACAGGAGAAGGAAGGGTTGCCCTCACTACTAAGGGTGGCCACCGAAGACAGTACGTCACTGAAAGAAAAGAGCGTGATTGTACAACAGGACCCGATCGAGGGGCCTAGCCGTTTACCATCCATGATAGCTACGTCGACTGGGGGCATAGTTGCTGCTGATAATGAAAGGATATCGTTTGCTCCACTGCGAAGAACACAACAAAGAAATGCCAGCCGACGAAAATAGAGAGCTTTCTTACGAGAAGAGAAGAGACGCCAGAAAGAGGCAGACAACTTGCTCACTCCTACTCCTGAGAGACACATTTATGATCCGGGCATGAAAGACACCTCCTCCAGCTAGCCCGCTACGGATGAGGAGTCTGAGTTTGTTACAAAGCCAAAGATACTACCACCTTCAGATGTTCTGTGTACAGGTTTCCCTACCTACAATGCCAAAATACCTGCACGAGTGTCAGCTACGGGGGCATTTGTGGAGTGCCCGGACTGCAACGTCCTACATCTACAACACTACAGCACATTAGAGGAATATACATCTACCGATGATGGATCTCAGACCCTTGTTTACGTGATAGAGGCAGAACCATATGTTGTCCCAATGGATGCAGAGTCGTATGTTCCAAGGGGTACAGAGTGAACGTCCTATCAGACGCAGAATCATACATTCCGTTAGAACTAGAGACAGCACCAGCTTGGGTTCCCGCTGATATTCAAATCAGGGAATACTCGCAACAACTGTCGACTCCTAGAACGGTGGAATACTATGAAATGAGCAAAGTGACTAAAAGAGACTTCGAATTCTACGAAGAAGTACAGGGAACATTCATCAACATACTGGAGGAATTAGAACTGTATACCAGAGTCTTCTCAGAGACTGATGAACAGAGTATTCTTGACTGCATTTTTTACCTAAGGGACAGAAGTCGAACAGGTTTACTTATGGAAAGGACCTATTCTGAGTCGAGGAAATGGATGTGAGGAAAAGGGAGGATTACTATCTAGTGTGGCTGCTGCTTTAACTTCACAAATGATAGACAAGGGAATCTGCATGGGATCCTCAGACACGATCAAGTAGATCCACTACCGCCGATGATAAAGTGGATAATCAAAAGAATGGTCATATGGAGTATTCTGTCTGTTATCTGCATTCCAAATAGTTGTATTATCAACATCTATGATGAGGGTGATTGCATTCCTCCACAAATCGATCACCATGAATTCGTAAGGTCTTTTTGTACGGTCTCATTCATGAGTAAAAGTAACATCTTATTTGGGAAAGAAATTGACATCGTCGGCTCTGGTGAGTTCAGAGGCTCTGTGGAAATTTCCCTACCAGGTGGCTCAGCGCTTGTTCTTAAAGGCAACGGTGTAGACGTTGCCAAGCATTGCATTCTAGCAGAGCGACACCGCATGGTGTCCGTAGCCTTCCGACGGATGGACGACAGCAAAATGCCGCACGGATTTCAACCAGATCCAAAACTGGATGAACTACTACCCTACGAGCTATGAGAGGGTTGCATCTCTAAGCACATGCAATGGGAACTCTTGTCCTGTAGCGTGGCTTAGAATGTCAGCTCGATCAGGAGCTCGTCAAAGCAGGAACAGACAGTTAGAGAATTATTTCTCCTTTACTACATTACAACAATATGATATGTATCAGAGTTGCTCAGCCTATAATGTGTATTGGCATGAGATATTTTGGATGTACTTTGATGCATTTTGCATATTGTACTTTTTGAGGCGTTGGCCTACACTTGATCTGTAATTTTGTTGGAACAGATTAATGAAGTTTCGTTCAGAAATGTGTCTTTTTGTCAATTGCCTTTTGTGCGATGGATGGAAGCCACGAACCACACGTTGGTTCAAAATTATAGTGAACAATGAACAAAATGACGAACAAAAAAAAATTTAACGATAATAAAATTTAAACACAAATAACCAATAAACAAACAATAAAACAACATAAACAATAAAATAAATTTCTTTTAAAAATCAACCTATTAAAATTAAAGCTTTAAGCATATTTTGAAAAGAATTAAATGTGATAAAAATAACAATAAAAGAAAATAAATCTGTTGAGTGGATTCTCTAGATTTTGATGTTTCTTACTCTTTGCTCGCGCATCACAAATATCTTTGTCTGCACTAATTATCTTCACATCCTCGCGGAATTTCACATTCTGCGCAAAAACTCGCAAATTTTCACAAATTGTCTTCAACAATGTCAACCTTTACATACAGCATGTCTTTAAATTAAACACTAAAAATGCTGTAGAATTCTCATTTTCGAATCAGTCCCTAATTTCTGATTCACCTTTTGAGGCCGGTCCTTACCTTCTGACGCTCTCTTTTGAGATTAATCCTTACCTTTCAATTCTCAATTTTGAGTCAGTCCTTAACTTCTGATTCACTTTTTGAGGTCGATCCTTACCTTCCGATGCTCTCTTTTGAAATTGATCACTACCTTTCAATTCTCATCTTCGAATCACTCCTTAACTTTTGATTCATCATTTTGAGGTCGATCCTTACCTTTCGATGCTCTCTTTTGAGATTGATCAAAATCTTCTTCAACAATGTCAACCTTTTCACATGACACACATCTTTGGATTTAACACCACCAATTCTCATTTTCAAATCAATCCCTAATTTCTGATTCACCCTTTTGAGGTCGGTCCCTACCTTCCGATGCTCTCTTTTGAGATTGATCACTACCTTTCAATTCTCATTTTTGAATCAGTCCTTAACTTCTGATTCACCTTTTGAGGTCGGTCCTTACCTTTCGACGCTCTCTTTTGAGATTGATCCTTACCTTTTAATTCTCATTTTTGAATCAGTCCTTAACTTCTGATTCACCTTTTTGAGGTCGATCCTTACCTTCTGACGCTCTCTTTTGAGATGGAG
>NW_018250648.1:257001-265960 GCF_001263595.1 Phalaenopsis equestris | reverse complement strand
TGAGATTGATCACTACCTTTCAATTCTCATTTTTGAATTAGTCCCTAATTTCTGATTCACCCTTTTGAGGTTGGCCCCTACCTTCCAAACCTTCCGACTGCTCTCTTTTGAGATTGATCACTGCCTTTCAATTTTCATTTTCGAATCAATCGTTAACTTCTGATTCACCTTTTTGAGGTCGTTCCTTACCTTCTGACGCTCTCTTTTGAGATTGATCCTTACCTTTCAATTCTCATTTTCAAATCAATCCCTAATCTCTGATTCACCCTTTTAAGGTCGGTCCCTTCCTTCCGACGCTCTCTTTTGAGATTGGCCATTAACTCTCAATTCTCATTTCAAATCAGTCACCACCTTTTGATTCACTTTTTTGAGGTTCCTTAACTTTTTTCGACGCTCTCTTTCTTAGAATGACCATTACCTGTATTCTCATTTCAAATCAGTCACTACCTTCTGATTCACCCTTTTGAGGTCGGCCCTTACATTCTGACGCTCTCTTTCCGAGATTGACCATTACCTATCAATTGTCATTTTAAATTAGTCACCACCTTCTGATTCACCCTTTTAAGGTTGGTCCTTACCTTCTGACGCTCTCTTTCATAGAATGACCATTACCTGTCAATTCTCATCTCGTTGTCGGTCAACGCTAATACAAACGCTAATACACGCGGTGTGCTTGTTTAGCACACCACACCTATTGGGGGTCCATTTGTTGACCTCATTTTTGGTTGAGGTCATGTGTTCCTCTTTAGTAGCCTAAAGTTTAGTCATAGGACTTCCTGTTGACTATTCCTAGAAAACTACAAAAGAAACCCTCACCATTAGAAATTCTAAACTTCTCTTTACTCAACTTGAAGTTCTACATATTGGTCCAACAATTAGCACTTAGTAGGTGGGGTCACTATGGGGGAGCTCAAGAAGAGTTCCTATAGGGCTGTTGGACCTTAGGGTTGGCCCTGGGTGTTGGTTTAGAGCTAAGGCACTCACCAACAATCACCTCACTCACAATCACTCACAAATACAAACCCAAAATGTTCTTGACTCTGATCCCTTAATCTTTTGGGATACTCATGTAGATGGTCTCCTAAACCCATTGGCCTTAGGCTAGGGTTTAGCTAAGACCAGTACATAGAGGAACCAAAATGGGATTTCCATTGGTCCATGGCTTATTTATGGTGGTTTGGCACCCCAAAGTGATTAGCTCCCCAATTCAATCAAAAATGCCCAACTTAGTCTTTTGCCCCTAAACTCTCTCAAATTACCTTGATACCCTTGGAACCCTAAATTTGGCAAAAATTCCCAAATTTACCCAAAATACCCAAATTTGTTCAAAAATAATTTTTGTTCAAAAATAATTTCAAACCAAATAATTTTAAGCCTTTTGAAAACATCCAAATTACCCAAAATCACCAAAAAATTGCCAAATTATCAAAATACCCCTTGTTAGCCCAAAATTCCAGAAATTCCAAAAAATTCAAAAAATTCTTAAAATACTTCAAATATTTCCAATTACACTTTTCTCAACTACCACATGACCCAATTTGGCCATTTTGACCATTTTGACCAAAACCCCTAAAATTGCCTTTAAAGGCCCAATTTTCCCAAATTTACCTCAAATGTCCATCAATTTGGTCCTAAATTCCCCCAATTTCAAATCTAAATTCAAATTCACCTTTCATATGACCAATATAAAAAAATCCAACCTTAATTGGCCCATTGTTTGAGCCCAATTTTGATTTAGGTCAAAGCCCTAATTTTGGCCACATGACCTAATCTCAGCCAATTAAACCCATAACCCACTCAATTTGCCATAATTCATGTTGTAAACTCTTCATAACACTCCTACACATCAAAAACACTCCTACTCCTACACATCAAAATTGACCTTCAATTGGTCTTGTTGAAGCCTCAATTTTATTTAATTTTGACTTAAGTCCAAAAGCCTCAAATTTTGCCCCAAATTAGGTATGCCTCCAAATTTTACCAAATTGATTGCCTTAACCCCAAAATTGGCACCCAGTTTATGTTGAAAACTCTTTATGATGTTCCTATTGACAATTTTTAACAATCAATTTGGACTTAGCCCAAGGCTAGCTCAATCTAGACCCAAGTCTAGCCCAACATGCCCAAAATGACCAAATCTTCAAAATCCTTCAAATTGACCCTCTAAGTAAACTCAAAATCACTTCAACACTTCACCAAAAATGTTCCTTACAATCATCTAAATCAAATGCACCATTCAATTGGGCTTGAAATCATGGCTAGCCTATCCCAAACACAACCCTTGACCATGTGAACTTAAATGGACCCATGACCAAATGTGACCAAATTAAACTCAACATGACCAAATTAACTCCACCACAGCCAATCCTAGGACCCCTAGGACTGAGCCAAGGCCACCTAACCCAAGCTAAATAAGCTATGGACCAAGGGTCCCCCAAATTAAGGGATTTATTGCCTTAATTGTCGAAACCAAAGATGTCCTTGCCAAAGCCTCCCACCAATTTAAGTTAATTGCTTTGACAGATTTCCCTAAGGTTCCTAAACTCCTAGCCACCTCCCCTTGCCATGGGCCGGCCGGCCTAGTCACTGGAGAAGCCAAATTCGAGGGCCACCCCCTCTTAAACTTTACTCAATTCAAACCTAGAGGCCAGCTCACCCAATTTAAATTTTAGAGCCCCTCTGCCCTCCACCATAGCATCACATTGCACCCAAACATTTCTCTGAGAGAGCCCTCCTAATTGCTCACCGAGACTCTTTGAGACCTCCTCAGCTCAAGCCAATGATTTTTCCTCACTGATTCCCACTGTGAAAGCTCAATTTTGAGCTCAAACTTCTGCCAAAAACTAGGACAGAGCTCAATACACCTTCACAGTACACCTTATACACCTTCACAGTCCACCAAACTCAAATTAAACTCACCCACACCTTCACCACAGTGGAAGAAGAAGAAGCCCCATCAAATCCCCCTTCCATAGAGCACCTAGTATAGACTTTGATCAACACCTAAAATCGAGCTTGGTCGAATTCATACCTAGGCCTTACACCACAACAACAGCCTCAATCCCTAGCCTCCTTAGACTTCAACGAACGTGCCAAGCACCTTTAATCGAAGCTTCTCTTCTTAGAGCAAAGGTATCGAACTCCCTCTCTTCCCGAGCCTATTTTGATTCTCCATTTGATTAGGATTAATTTCATGGCATCTTAACCATATAGATATGTTCCTCCAGTCTAAAAGAGCATTTAAAAAAAAATTCATTCAATTTGGTTGAGAAATGAGGGAGATATCAAGCCTTAGAGATGGACGGTTCTCGGGCTAGGCCATTGGGGACGATGACGAGGAGCCGTCTGATCGCACCTTTTTCTCAGCAACGAATGAGATCAAGCCTGACAGCAACAGCACTCCTTTACAGGAACTGTGGGCCTAGTCACCGCTGAGGTGGATGGCGACTTCAAATAGGAGGGCGCCGCGTGGAGCTTTGGAGCCGCCGTAGGTTGACATGGCGTCGCGTGTTTAAGTAGATAAATATGTAATTAAGTAAATCAGAAAATTTCCCTAAACTTTGAAAATCCATATCTTGGTGTAGAAAAATTACAAAAATAAAATAAAAATACTCTCTTGCTCAGTGAACAGAGGAGAACAATGTGGAAATAATTTGAAGTACATTTGATGTGTAATTCATTTTTAATAAATCAATTAGGGTTAGGAGTCTTTTAACTCTCCATGCATGTAGGAATTTCACCATAGCTTGCAATTTTGACATGTTGTGGCCTCTAATAAGTGGAATATTTGCTGATTTTTCCAAAGTCAGGGGAGACCTCTAGATAGAGATTCCTATGTTTCAAGCTTATGTCTATTATTTGCATAAATTAATCATAATATTTAGCATGTTGCTTAGAAAAATCCAAGAAAATTTGGTAGGTCTACTATGACCAGAGAATTATATGAAAAATCTTTCATGAGCCAAGTCATTCAAAATGCACCTAATCTTCACAAACCTTAAAACACAAAGATAATTAATTTTGGAAAATATAAACATCAAAATAACTTGATTTTTCATCTCCACTGTTGTTTAAGACTCAGAGAACTCCCCATAAAAATTTTAAAACACTTTGAACTCATTTGATAACTCAAATTGATTTTCTAAGTTAAATGACATTTTTGACACTAAAATGATTTTTAATAATCAAAATATAACTCAAAAAATTATAAAAACTAGTTTTTGGAGTTCTCTGTTATTAGAAGAACTTTTTAAAAATAAAATGGTGTTTAAAATAAAAAATTCATTTTTAGCCTATTTTTAAATATTTAAAATAATTAAAAATGATAAGAATAACAAAAATAATAAAATTCATAGAAATGTTCTAAATTATTTTCTAAGCATTTAGGAACAATTGGAATTTTTTTCATGACTCTCTAAATGAAGATATTGAATTTTAAAGCTTAAAATAATTTTCAAAAGGATAAAAAAAATGAATTTTCACCAAAATAATTATAAATAAAAAAAAATCTGAAAAATGTAAAATTTGCTTCTCTAAGTTCTCTGACCTCAGGGAGACTTTTTAGAAAGATAAAACTTAATTTTCAACTCTTAAAATATTTTATACTTAAAAAATACTCCATAAATTAAAATAATTCAGAAAAAACTCAATAAATCATGAAATTTGGTCCAAATTGTTCTCTGATCTAAGTCTACCTCCAGTAAAAATTTCAAGGGATTAGGCTTTGTCTTGGTCAAGTTATGGAATTTTCTTTAAAAAATCCTATTTTTTCATAAAATAATTATGTAAATTAAATTAAATTTTGAAAAACCACATTTTCTCCTCTGGTATTTTAATTGACCCATGAGTAAGGTAAAATAAAAATTTCAAAGTCATTTGAATTAAATTTGACAAATTATGAAGTGATAGAGTCTTAGGGGGAAAAGTGTAATTTTGGAAGTTTAGCCTTAATTAATATTTAGGCTTAATTCAAGGAGGGAAAAGAGTAACCTCTGATTTTAACTAACTCATTTGGATAATTGAAACTAAAAGGGGATTATTCGGTAGAAACCAATCTCACTTTTGGTAATTAAAGGATAAATTTCTAATTTCCTTAAATTATTAAAATTTGGATTTGGAAGCCTGGGAAGCCTGGTCAAATAAATGATCCTAGACTTAGGGGTATGATTTTGGGTGTTGATAACTCACTAATTTAATACCCCTATTTGAGGTCCAAATGATTTTTAAAATTTTTGCAAATGAATCATCATAACTTAAAATTTTAATCTCTTTCAGAAATAGCTAAGACATCCACCAAAATCTTAAGGGCTTAGTAGTGACCTAAGCTAAATCAAATTTGGTTAAATAAGAATTAGAAAAAGTGGACATAGCTAAATTTAAACACCTTTGGAACACTACAATCCCAAATTAAAATTGGCTAAATGTCTTTTATAACACTAACTTGCCCCCATTAAGGTTCGTCACCCACATAATTCTCAAATTAAATTATAAATGATAATTGCCCTACTCTTAGGGATAATTGAAACATCAATGTTCATTGAGCATTAAAGGTATTTATAGGATGGGCTCTTAAGCAACATAATAAGTTTAAATGAGCTCAAGACTTTTCACCAGGCGGTGAGAGGGAAGCATGTATCTGCTTCTTCCTCCGGATCTGTTGGATACCTCGGAGGTCATACCTCGGAGGTCCTCGGAGGTCCACTAAACTTAATATGTTTTGTTTAACAAAAATCATCCTTAATCAAATTAATAGGGACCCACCAAGATGTGACCTAATGTTAGGTAGGTTACCAAAACTTTACTTTCCTGCTTCATATAAAATGCCCTGACATGCATTTTGAGTTTCAGGTGGTGGAACGAGAAGACTCGCCAGATACGCTTTTACAGTTTACAACGCCGTCTTTCTTATACTTTCATATTGTAGTTTTGATGTTAACACAAACTTGCATGCTAAACAACGATGTCACTCTGCATGAAAATTAAAACCTTCAAGATAATCATAAAACTGAAACCAAAACTAAAACCAACCAAGATAAAATTCAGCGTCACAACATTCAAAATGTAAGACAACTCAAAATTTAATCACAAACATCACAAAACAACAATTGCAACTAAATTAAGACGTCTTTATCGGATGATCGGGATCGGGAATCCCTCGGAGGAAGTAACCTACGGTTGCTAACGAGGCTTCCCACAGTCTAAATGAAATTATGGAACTCATTAAGTTGAGTTTAGTAAATTTTTTTGGACTAAGTGAATCCAATAGAAAAGAATGGTGTCGTAACGAGGGAACCGTAGAGATTCTATAAAAAATATTAGTTAATTTAAAGTTTGAATAGTTTTGTAGATGGGCTAGGCAAGGAATATACTAGCTCTCACTCTAGAGTTCTCTCTAATCCCTCCACATATAGGCTAACATCTTGCATCAAAACCTAAGACAATATACCAAATTAGGAGACTTTAGCTTGTCATTCTAAAGTCCTCTAATTCTACACTCGTTAAAGATTATTTTCATATTTATTTGCACTTAACTATATGGAATACATTCTCATCCATACAATCTCATGTGATTCTACCACAGTTGATTGAGACAATACCATCCTGGATCTTACATGTTCTCACAACAGATTTTAACATGCAAGTTGATCAAGTTTACATATAAATGATGAACAAAGTAAAGTCATCACAATATATTCTCACTCTACTCGATTCTATATCCTACACATGCATACTAATTCATTACAAGAGGGAAGAGTAAAGAAAACTACTCACTACACATGGAGAAACAACAAGAACTTTTCATTGAAGAAGACTTTGAAAACATACAAACAAAGTATTAAATTCAAATCAAAATACAATGAAAATACTTATCTCTAATAGAAATCAAACTCTCTCTGTATAGTAAAAGCAATGTCCTTACAATCCTCTCCAAGAACAAAGTGAAAAGAAAAGAAGAAATCTCTCACTTTCTCTCTTTCCCGCTCACCTTGCCGCCCCGCTTTCTTCTCCTCTTTTAATTAATTCAAGAGTCTAAGAGTTGTTTTAAAAATATTTCCAAGCCTTTTTTTATAATTTCCCAAGAGATGTTTAAGTGTCTCTTCAAAACTGTCCAGATTCAATGAATCTTTCAAATGGTGTCTGAATTGCCTCTTCAAAACTGCATACAACCATCCCAAATTCTTATAGAAAGTTCCTTTTCTCATTTCCAACAAATTTCCCAAGAGATGCATGAATCACCGCTTCAAAAATCGTCCAAATTCAATATATATTCTAGAAGATATGTTGAAAGCCGTCACCGGCGCCTAAGCGCCAATTTTTGGGCTCTCTGTTTGGTGGCGCCTAAGCACCATTTTGGGTGCTTAAGGACCGGGTACAGGCACTTAAGTGTCCGGTTTAGGTCCCCTTGGCTGCGGTGTGCCCGATTCGACCCGATTTGCTCCGGTTTGCTCCGTTTTGGTTCATTTTTGTTCCTTTTGCTCCAATCACTCCAAATTCTTCAATTTGATGTACCTACAACCAAAAACACAAGAGAACATACCTTTAAAGTGCAAAATCATTATAAAATGAAGCATGAAAAATAGTACATTTTTAGGCGTATCAGACACCTATTGGCTTAAGAGGGTGGTTATGACCACTAAGAACGAAAATATTAATAAAAGACTTGTGAAAGGAGGCATCCTTTAGGGGATTCATCGAATATGGACACATTTTGAAGAGTTTCCAAGGCACCTTTTGGAGACTTATAAAAGAAGGAATTTGAGACATTTGAAGTGGGTGCTTGAAAGTTCTGAAAAGAGTTAGGAGAAGAGAAGTTCTAACGAGTTTGGAGAGATAGTTTTGGAGAGATTTTGAAGCACCACAAAAATTTACTTTATCCTTTTGTTTTTAGTTTATTTTGAGTGTTGTAAAAGAGAAGAGATTCAAAGGAACTTCAAGAGTTTGGTGGAGGATTTGAGATAAGTTTTTATCTTTTTTTTAACTACTTTTGGTTTTAATCGAGACCTCTTGTTGGTTTAACAATGGTTTGTACTTTTAAACTAAAGTGTGTAAAATATTAATAAAAGACTTGTGAAAGGAGGCATCCTTTAGGGAATACATCGAATTTGGATACATTTTAAAGAGTTTCCAAGTCACCATTTGAAGATTTATAAAAAAAGGAAGTTGAAACATTTTAAAGTGGGTGCATGAAGAGGGAGAGAGTGTTGAGTCTCGAGAAGATCATGGAGGATCTTGTGGAGAGATTCAGGCACCACACATAAATTTACTTTATCCTTTTTTCTTAGTTTATTTTGAGAGTGCGTAAAAGAGAAGAGATTCAAATGAACTTCAAGAGTTTGGTGGAGGATTTGAGATAAGTTTTTATCTTTTGTTTTGAACTACTTTTAGTTTTAATCGAGACTTCTTGTTGGTTTGACAATGATTTCTACTTTTAAACTAAAGTGTGGTTTTGTTTTCTCCATGGCTTCTGAGTAGTTTTCTTTATCTCATATGATTTAGTGCAAATAAATAGAGAAATAATCATTGAAGGGTGTAGAGTTAGAGGACTTTAAAGTGACAGGTTAAAACCCCCAACTTGTTTTATTGTTTTAGGTTCTAATACGAGATGTTAGCCCCCAGGTAGAGGGAATCGAGGGAGCTCTAGAGTGAGAGCTGGTATCTTCCCTGCATAGTCAGTCTTTAGAACTATTCAAACTTTAAATTAGTCAATATTCTTTATAGTATCTCTAGTAAGGGTAAAAAATATAACTGCTCTTATTTGGCACAACACAATTCGCATACTTCCACACAGAATTCCTATACTTATTACTGATTCATGATAAGAAGAAAGATATTTTTCAAATTCAGTGCTTTTCTTTTACATAAACTCAAGCTATCTTTTTAAATTGTTATTGTTCTGTCAAAATATCAAAAATACCAAAAAGATTTGAATTTTAATACTGCAAAAATATTTTTAGTTTAA
>NW_018250648.1:256138-256936 GCF_001263595.1 Phalaenopsis equestris | reverse complement strand
GTTCGATATTCAGAGATATTCAGATCTTAATCAAAAAGTCTTATAATACTTGATAACGATATGTATACTTGCGTAGTATCCCAATATAAATATGAATTAATGAGTTAAATTTTAATTTTCATCAGGATCAAGTTTAATGTTATGTTGCAAAGTAAGGAAACATAAGTGAAAAATATCATCAAAGACATTGTTATATTGTTGCATATAAGCAGTTTCGGGATCAAGTTTTTAGCGTCGTTGTCAGGGAAAACAAAAATTAATTAATTTAAAAGAAAATTTTAATTTAAGAGAAAATTTCTATTTTTAGAAAGTCTTATTTAAATTTTAACAATTGTTATATTTTATTTTGTTTGTTTTATTTTATTTTTATTTTTAGTTAGTGTATGCGTAGTTCAGGTTCCGAAGGACTAGTTACCTACGATTCTGAATTAGAAAGAACTATTTAGAAAATGAGAAAAATCAAAAACCTTGAAAAATCTAAAAAATTTATAGAAATGGCAAACCAAAATAATCAAAATGCTGAAATTCATCAAGAGTTTAGACCTTTAAGAGATTATGCCAACCCTAATGTAGATGAACTTCATTGTAGTATTCAAAAACCTACTGTAGTGGCTAATTCATTTGAGCTATTAAATATGTTATTATCCAAATGGTATCAAATAATCAGTTTGGGGGATCACCAACTGAAGATCCAAATTTACATCTTGCAAATTTTCTAGAATTGTGCGCTACATTTAAATACAATGGTGTATCAGATGATGTCATAAGACTTAGGTTATTTCCTTTCTCACTGAGGGA
>NW_018250648.1:252130-256128 GCF_001263595.1 Phalaenopsis equestris | reverse complement strand
AAATTCATTAGCACCTGGATATATCAGAACTTGGGGTGATTTAGCACAAAAATTCCTTGCTAAATATTTTTTATTTTTCACCATCGAAAACTGCGAAGCTTAGAAATGATATTACATCTTTTAATCAATTTGAAGGGGAATCTATTTATGAAGCATGTGAACGATTTAAAGAGCTCTTAAGAAAGTGTCACATCATGCTATACCAGATTTGTTAATAATTCCAGATGTGTTAATAATTCATACTTTTTATAATGGATTAGTTGGATCTCTTAGATCTATTATCGATGTCGTTGCTGGTGTTTCGTTGATGTCAAAATCATTTCATGACGCTTATGCTCATGACGCTTATGCCCATTTCATGACGCTTATGCCTTAATTAAAGAAATGACTACCAATAATTTTCAATGGCCTTCTGAGAGGGTGAATCTAAAGAAAGTAGTGAATCTGATGTAATCTGATGTATTTACTATGTTAGCAAATCAAGCTGCTGCAATTTTAAGGAAGTTAGACCAATTTGAAAAAAAAAATTCTCAACCAATTTTCATGATTGAAGAGAATTCATTAGGCCAAATGGGAGATTCTCAAGCATCATTAGAAACTTTTAATGTCATTAAGAACAAGCAGAATAACCCTTATTTAAATTATTATAACCCAGGTTGGAAGAACCATCCCAACTTTAATTAGAATAACACTACGGGAGGTAATAATCAGCAATGGGGGAACAATCAAGTAAACCCATTGGGAAACTGGAACAACCAATGGAATAATAATTATAAATCTACTTATCCTCCAAGTTTCAATTGTAATACACAATTTAAGGAGAAGAAGTTGTCTATAGAAGAAGTGGCGTTACAAATGGAAATATTGAGAATCAACTTGGACAAATCGCAAATTCATTAAGTAATAGATCCCAAGGAACACTTCCTAGTAATACTGAAACAAATCCGAAAGACCAGAATAAAGAGCATGTAAAAGCCGTTCAACTTAGAAGCGGAAGAGAGTTGGAAGGTAGGATTAAAAAAGAAACTGAAGAAGAGAGAGAAGAAACTGAAGAATCAAAAGTGGGTGCTCCAAAACATCTTGAAAGACCTATTTGTGCTCTTAAAGTTAACTTGAAAAGACCACCACCTCCATTTCCTCAGAGACTTCGTTAGCAGAAGTTGGATAAGCAATTTTCAAAATTTCTGGAGATTTTTAAGAAGCTTACAATTAATATTCCATTTGCTGAAGCCTTAGAACAAATGTGGATAGAGACAGTCACTCTCTTACTCAATAGGAAAAAGAAGTTTGAAGATAATGAGATTGTTGCACATAGTGAGGAGTGCAATACTAAGAAGTTTCCTGAAAAGCTTAAAGATCCCGGTAGCTTTACAATTTCATGTGCAATAGGAGATATATTTTATGGGAAAGCTTTATGTGTTTTAGGTGCAAGCATTAACTTTATGTCATTATCAATATTTAAAATATTGAGATTAGGAGAAATAAACCCTACTACTGTAACTCTGCAATTAGTAGATCGTTCAATATCATACCCTAAAAGAGTTATAGAAGATGTCCTAGTGAAAGTAGATCAATTTATCTTTCCTGTTGATTTCATTGTGCTAGATATAGAGGAAGATAAAGAGATACCTATCATTTTGGGGAGACCTTTCCTAGCCACAAGACGAGCATTGATAGATGTGCAAAAAGGGGAATTAACAATGTGTGCCAATGATTAAACTATTACTTTTAACATTTCAATATCAATGAAATATCCTGCAAAAGGTAAAGATGATGAATGCTATCGAATGGATGTTATAAGATATCTGAGTGAATGTCATTTTCAAAACTACTTATGAAGAAAAATATGAAGAAAAAGATTTGGAACATGAGCAAGAAGATGATTTAGATCAATGTGAAGATCTTTTTAAGGAAGATTCAAACTATGTTCGAGAAAGTTTTGAAATTTTGGACACTATAGAAAAAGATAAATCATTTTGTCCATCAATTGAAAAACATCTAAAACTTGAGTTGAAGTTATAACTAGAGTTGAAGTTACTTCCCTATCATTTAAAATATGCCTTTTTAGGAGATTCCTGTACTTTACCAGTTATAATTTCCTCAAAGTTAACGATGGAAGAAGAAGATAGATTGATGAAAATATTGAAAAATTTTAAGAAAGCCTTTGAATGGACAATTGCTGATATTAAAGAAATCAGTCCTTCAATTTGTATGCATAGAATTCATATGGAAAAGAACTGCAAACCCAGGCCTGATCCTCAAAGGAGATTGAATCCTATTATAAAAGAAGTTATTAAGAAAGAAATTTTAAAGTTCTTAGATGCTGGAATTATCTACCCTATTTCAGATAGTGCATGAGTTAGTCCAATTCACCGCGTTCCTAAGAAAGGAGGAGTAAATATGACTGTGAATGAACATAATGAGCTAATACCCACTAGACATGTTGCAGGGTGGTGAATATGCATTGATTATAGAAAATTAAATCTTGTCATTATGAAAGAACATTTTTCACTACCCTTTCTAGATCAAATGTTGGATAGAGTAGCTGGGCATAAATAATTTTGTTTTTTAGATGGATATAATGGTTATCACCAAATACAAATAACTCCTGAGGATTAAGAGAAAACAACTTTTACTAGTCTGTATGGTACTTTTTCTTTTAAAAGAATGCCCTTTGGTTTATGTAATGCCCCTACTACATTTTAAAGATGTATGATGACAATTTTTTGTGATTTAATTGAAAAAGGGATTAAAGTATTTATGGATGATTTTTTTGGAACTTCATTTGACTTATGTTTAGAACATTTATCAAAATATCTTAAGCGCTGTGAAGAAACAAATTTAGTCCTTAATTAGGAAAAATGTCAATTTACAGTAGCAGGAGGAATTATATTAGGACATAAAATATCAGAAAATGGTATGAAAATGGTATGGAATCAGAAAATGGTATGGAACTAGATCCTGCTAAAATTCAAGTGATCGCTAATTTACCTTATCCAACAAATGCAAGAGAAATTATGAGTTTTTTAGAACATGATGGATTCTATATGCGATATATTAAAGACTTTTAAAAAATTGCTAAGCTTTTATGTCATTTACTGGAGAAAGTTATAATTTTTATTTTTGATGAAGAGTGTCTAAAAGCTTTTAAGTTATTAAAAGAAAAATTAATCATAGCACCAATTAAAGTTTTACCAGATTGAGGAAAATTTTTTAAATTAATGTGTGATGTTAGTGATTCTGCTATTGGAACTGTTTTAGGACAAAGATGTGATAAAATTTTTAAAATAATTTACTATGCTAGTAAAACTCTTAATAAAACTCAAATTAAATATATAAAAGCTAAAAAAGAGTTATTAATAATAGTATATGTCTTTGATAAATTTAGATCATATTTAAATGAAACTCACTATGCAGTGCATACAAATCATTCTGCTATTAAGTACGTTATGAAAAAGAAGGATGTTAAACCTAGACTTATAAAATGGATTCTTCTTTTACAATTTGATTTTGAAATAGTAGATTGAAAGGGGATTGAAAATCAAATTGCTGATCATTTGTCCAAGCTTGAATTAGAAAAACCACTCTATTTTGATAAAGAAATTAATGAACATTTTCTAGATGAAAAATTGTTCAATATTAATGATTGGCGTGTTTCGTGGTATGATGACATTGTAAACTTTCTTGTTAGTGATATTATACCCTATGGAATGACATATCAACAGAAGAAGAAATTTATTTCTGAAGCTAAGACTTATTTTTGGGATGACCCATTTTTATATAAACAAGGAAAAAATTTGATTATTCAAAGATGTGTACCATTAGAAGAAACTTATGAAATTATCCAAAAATGTCATAATTCTGATTTTGGGGGACATTTTGGTGTTGATAAAACAACATATAAAATTTTACAATCTGGATTCTATTGGCCTACTATTTTTAGAGATGTTAATACTTATATTAAAACTTGTGATAGATGTCAACGAGTAGATAATATT
>NW_018250648.1:248066-251920 GCF_001263595.1 Phalaenopsis equestris | reverse complement strand
TGCTTATCATCCTCAGACAAGTGGTTTGGCTGAATTATCCAATCGAGAAATTAAAAGAATTATGGAAAAATTTGTGAATCCAACAAAAATAGATTGGTCGGTCAAACTTGACTATGCTTTGTGGGCTTATAGGACTGCATATAGAACTCCTATAGGAATGTCCCATATAGGTTAATATTTGGGTAAGCTTGTCATTTACCAGTTAAACTTGAGCATAAAGCATATTGGGCAATTAAAGAGTTCAATTATAATTTGAAAGATGCTGGTGAGAAATGATTATTGCAATTAAATGAGCTTGAAGATATAAGGAATGAATCTTATGAAAGTGCTAAGATTTATAAAGAAAAGATGAAAACGTGGCATGATCAAAGGATTCTTACTAAAAATTTCCAGTCAGGGTAACAATTTTTGTTATATAATGCAAGGTTAAGATTATTCCCAAGCAAACTTAAGTCAAGGTGGATGGGCCCATTTGTTGTGATGAAAGTTTATCCTTATGGGGCTGTGGATATTAAAGATCCTAAGACTGATAAAGTGTTTAAAGTAAATGACCATAGACTGAGACCTTATTTTATAGGAGATGAGCATAAATTTAATGAAGTAATGATGTTGGGTCAACCAGAATAAGCACTGGTTACGTCGGACGTCGCGGGTTGACGACGTAAAACCAAGCACTTTGTGGGAGGCAACCCATAGTTATCAGTGTGTTTTGTTTTGATTGTCGTTTGTGTGTGATTAAGAAAAATTGGGGTAGTAGTTTTTAGTTATTATGTGTTAGTATTGATTTTAAGACTTTATTTAGTAACCTAGACATGTTAGAATGAGAATTTAGACGTTAAGTTGACTGGTGCGAAAATGTGCAATGGCGCTTAAGTGCCAAGATTCAGCGCTTAAGCACGGTAGTTTAAAACTATGTGCAAAATTAAGATTCTAGAAGGTTTAACCGCCAATTAGTTTGCAAAATCATGCCAATGCAGTTCCTAGATGTGCCTAGAAGTTATTTGAGGGATTTAGGCCTATAAATAGAAGGGTTTTGTGAAGGAATTTCACCCCAGATCATTTTTAGCCCTAAAAGTCTAAAAGAAAGAGAGATTTAGAGAAAATGTCTTCATGGGAGATGGATTTGAAGAAAAAGCAAGAGACCATTAGGAAGAGATTCATTAGTCAAAGTGCACAAGAAATGTATAACGATTTCTTAGCCGTTAGTATTGAAGGAATATCGGAAAATTGAGACTATTATGGCTTTACTTGTGACCAAAGTAGTTGAGATTCTTGCCCATCTTGAGCATATTGGATGACAATTGAGAATGCAATTTAGTCATACTAGTTATATAGAGGAAGCGGATAAGGAGATGTTTCTTAAGCAAAAATAGATTGAAGAAGATAGTATCAGATTCCGTCACCACCGTCTGTTTTATCAACTTTATATTCTGATTGCCCTAGGAGAGATTAATGAAAGACCGGAGTTTGCCCCAACAAATGAAGAATGGAATTAAGTTTTATGTTAGAGTTTGTTTGTTAGGAGTTGTTGTTTAATGTGTTATGTGTTCAGAGTTAAATATTGTTTTTTGAAGTTTATGTTTGTTAGGTGTTTGTGCTTAGAAGATTTTCTCATCTAAGACTATTTGGAGTGAGAATTAAGTGTTACATGTATTTGTAATAGTTTGTGAATTAATATATGTGTTTGTTTGTGTGAAAATTAGTGTTATTTTTGGCCTCAAATTGAATTGAGTTATATGGAGAATTTTGAGTGAAAGGAGAGTTGTAGGAGATGAAAATAGTCACTTAAGTGTTATGAGACCATTTAGGGGTGGTATACTTAGGCAAATAATGCATTTTACTTGAGTTCAAAAAATTCAAAAATTGTGTACTGGCGTCTAAGCGCCACATATCACGCTTAAGCTTGATGTAACCCGAGAGGCAGGTGTTTAAGTGCCACTTATCTGCGCTTAAGTGTCGGTTCATGAAAACCAATTTGCGAACTTGTACTGGCGTCTAAGCGCCACATATCACGCTTAAGCTTGATGTAACCCGAGAGGCAGGTGTTTAAGTGCCACTTATCTGCGCTTAAGTGTCGGTTCATGAAAACCAATTTGCGAACTGTTAAAAGTGAAAAATTAACCCAAAAATTGCAATTTTTCACCCTCCCGTCACATTCAACCTCTTGAAATTATGATTTTGGAGAGCTAGGGCACACTATTAAGTGGAGATTTCTTGGAGGAATCAAGAAAAATTTTGCTAGATTCGAATTTCTTAAGGTAAGAGCTTTACTTCTATGCAAAAATTTTGGATTTTCACCATGTATTTTGAGTACAGTTGGAGAAATTCGAAAATTCACTATTCATGATGAAAATGAGGAAAAATCTATGAAAATTGCCTGAGAAGTTTAATTTTAACTTTTGGAATTTTAGTTTACTATTTTAGACTTAATTTTTGAAGATAGTTTTGGAATTTATAAAATTTGTGATAGATGTACAAAAAGAAGAATTAATAATGAGGGTTAATGATCAAGAATTAACATTTACTATTGCAAAAGCTATGAAATATCCAACAATAGAAAAGCTAATGCATGTTTTAGGATGAAAGTAACTGATTATCTGAGTAATGAGCAATTCAAGAATGAGTTTGAAGACAAATTAAAGTAAGAAGAATTTTTTGAAAAAAAGGACGAAATAAAAGAAAAAGATTTGGATTATATTCAGGGAAAATTTGAAACTAAAGATTTGTTGGAAAACGATAATAAAAATCTTGTTCCTTCAAGTATTAAACCACTTGAACTTGAACTGAAAATATTACCTGCCCATTTAAAATATGTGTTTTAAGGGGAGTCATCTACATTGCCTATTATTGTATCTTTTGAATTAACAGAAATTCAAGAACAAAAATTAATAGAGATGTTAAAAAAATATAAAAAGGCTTTTGGATGGACTTTAGCAAATATTAAAGGAATTAGTCTTTCTATTTGTATGCACAGAATTCAATTAGATGAACAATATGAACCTAAGTTGATCCTTAGAGGATGATTAAACCCAATAATGAAAGAAGTTGTTAAAAATGAAAGAGTTGTTAAAAAAGAAAATTTTAAAATGGATAGATGTTGGAATTATATATCCTATTTCAGACAGTGCTTGGGTAAGTCCAATTCACTGTGTCCCGAATAAAGGAGGAGTGACCATTGAAGAAAATGAGAAAAATGAACTAATACCTATAAGACAAGTTACTGTGGTTGACGAATTTGTATTGACTATAGAAAATTAAACATGACCACCATAAAAGATCACTTTCCTTTACCTTTTCTAGACCAAATGTTGGATAAATTCAGTGGGAACAAATATTATTGCTTTTTAGATGGATATACCGATTATCACCAAATTCCAATTGCTCCAGAGGATCAAGAAAAGACAACATTTACTAGCCCATATGGAACATCTTCTTTTCGTAGAATGCCTTTTGGACTATGTAATGCACCAGCATCATTTCAAAGATGTATGATGTCAATCTTTAGCAATTTTATTGAACATGGAATAAAAGTGTTTATGGATGATTTTTTGGTATTTGGAACTTCGTTTGAATTATGTTTAAATAATTTAGAAAAAGTTCTGAAAGTATATAAAAAAATCAACCTAGTATTAAATTGGGAAAAATGTCAATTTATGGTTGCAGGAGGAATTGTACTTGGACATAAAATTTCTGAAAATGACATGGAAGTAGATCCTGCAAAAATTCAAGTTATTGGAAAATTACCACCTCTAACTAATGTTGAAGGGGTAAGAAGCTTTATAGGACATGTTGGTTTCTACAGGCGTGTCATAATTTTTTTTTCTAAAATAACTAAGCCATTATGCCAACTTTTA
>NW_018250648.1:242411-248056 GCF_001263595.1 Phalaenopsis equestris | reverse complement strand
AAATTTGATTTTAATGAGGAATGCATAAAAGCATTTGAATTATTGAAAGAAAAATTAATCATTGCACTTATAATAGTTCCACCTGATTGGGAGAAACTATTTAAAATAATGTGCGATGCTAGTGATTTTGCTATTGAGATTGTGTTAGGACAAATGCACAACAAAGTTTTTAAAGTAATATATTATGCTAGTAAAACTCTAAATGATGCTCAAATTAACTACACTACTACTGAACCTACTACTGAAAGAGAGTTACTTGCTATTGTTTATGCCTTTGATAAATTTAGACCTTACTTAATTGGAACTAAAATGTATAGTGCATACAGATCATTCTGTTATTAAATACTTGATACAAAAGAAGAATGCTAAACCAAGATTAATTAGATGGATACTTCTATTGCAAGAGTTTGATTTTACCGTATTTGATAGAAAGGGAAATGATAATCAAATAGCTGATTATTTGTCTAGAATAGAAATAGAAATATTAACCAATTTTGCAAATGAAATTTTTATAGAAATTCCCTGATGAACAATTATATAGTATTGATGAAATGAATGTACAGTGGTATGCCGATATAGTAAATTATATTGTAAGCGATATCTTACCACCTGATATCAAAAATCCATAATTAAAAAAATTTATATATGATTCAAAATTCTATTTTTTGGATGACCCATATTTATATAAACAATGTAAGTATCTAATTATTAGAAGGTGTGTGTCTTATAAGGAAACTCAACAGATAACTGAAAGATGCCATGATTCTGAATTTGGAGGACATTTTGGAATGAATAGAATTGCATATAAGATTTTGCAAACTGGGATTTTAATGGCCTACTCTTTTTATAGATGTTAATGAATATAATGAATATATTAAGAATATATTAAAACACGTGATCGATGTCAACGAGTAGAAAATATTTCTAGAAGAAATGAAATGCCTCTAAATTACACATTAGAAGTTGAAATTCTTATGTGTGGGAGGGGACCATTTATGCCTTTATTTGGGAATTTATATATATTGTTTGCTGTTGATTATATGTCCAACTGGATTGAAGCTATCGTTGTACCTAGATGTGATGCTCGAAGTGTTTCTAAATTTTTAATTAAAAATATTTTTACAAGATATGGAATGTCGAGAGTAATTATTCCTGATGAATCATCTCATTTCAGAAATAAGAGAATCGAAAAATTGATAACAAAATATGATGTTATGCATAGATTCTCTACTACTTATCATCCTCAAACTAGCGGTCTAGCAGAGATATCAAATCGTGAAATTAAACAAATTTTAGAAAAATCTGTAAATCCTTATAAATTGAATTGGTCTGCTAGATTAGATACTGCATTATGGGCATATAGAACTGCTTATAAGACTCTCATATGAATGTCTCCATATAGACTTATTTTTGGAAAAACATGCCACTTACCAGTAGAATTAGAGCATAAAGCATTTTGGGCTATTAAGGAATTTAATTATAATTTAAAGAATGCTGGTGAGAAAAAATTATTGCAACTCAATGAACTTGAGGAGATTAGAAATGAAGCATATGATAATGCAAAAATTTATGAAGAGAAAATGAAAATATGGCATGATCGGAATATTCTTCAAAAGTTGTTTGAACCTGGACAAGAAGTTTTATTATATAATACAAGATTGAGATTATTTTCAGGAAAACTGAAATCTAGATGGTTAAGATTATTTAAAGTGATTAAAGTTTATCATTACAGAATTATTATATTTTGTTTGATAAGTGTTTATATATTAATAGATAATAATCCTACACAATTTTATATATTATAAATTAAGACAAATATTGGTATGAGAGGAAAATTTAGAATTGAATTAATCGAAAACATAAAGTTGCAATTTTTGGCCACTGGAGCCGACGGCGCCCGCAAACGGACCAAAGCGCGGACAACGCCATCGAGAGCGTCGATGCTGTTGAGAGCAGTTTTGCGGTTTTTGACGGTTTTTGGCAGACTTTGGCGGGATTTTGCTCCGTAATAACTGCCGAGAAGAGTTTTTAAAGTCCTAAAAACTGCCTTGGACGAATGGAAACTTCTTATTTTTGAATTTCATGGCCTCCAATTCCAAAAATACTTCCTGGTATGGAGTTTTCAATCGAAGAAAGTTTATCAGTTTTAGCGTGCAAAGATTATACGACAAAGTTATTTTAAAGAAGAGGCTTATCAAGGAGAGGCTTTGTAAATCACGGATTGATTAATCCAAGTTCTCCGATTGATAAAATCATTGTACAAAGGCAATGAGAAGTTTTGTGCTACATTACCGTTGCAGTTGTTGTACCAGTAGTGAAAGAATTTTATGCAAACTTACATGAAATTACCCAAGGAGTTGTCTTTGTACGAGGTAAGGTCGTACCATTTACTCCTACGTGAATCAATGAGTTGGATATGATAGAATACGTTCCAATCTATCATTATACAAATTTAATCCCTACAAGAGATTTGATGCAAGATATCTATGATTTTCTTATGGATGAAAGTGATATTTGGGAAATGCGAGATGAAGGATATGTTAGTTTCTCTGCTTCATTGCTTAATCCAATATCAAAGTAGTGGCATTTATTCATTTCTGCAAAATTAATCCGTACCATGAAAATTAGTAGAGTCGCCAAAGAAAGTGTTATTTTGAATTATTGCTTTTGAAAAGTGTTATTTTGAATTATTGCATTCAGATGGAAAAATCCATTGATATAGGATATATCATATTTAAATATGTTATGGGTATTATTATGAATGGACCAATTTATGGACTTGGACATCATTCCACAACATTCCTACTTTGCATTCAATCTGAAGTTTCATAGGAAAGTTGGGAAAATGTTTTATTACCTTGGGAGCCCATGATTCCTATTGATGATAATTATGTTAGGAATGGGAATGAAGCATTAGATACTATCTTAGATCACTCATCACATGCTTCAACCCCATTAATGCCATCAATAGTTGGAAGTTCATTTGCTATGGAAAAAAAATTGAAGAAAATTGAAAGAGAACTTCAGAGTATTATGAATGCAATAGGAGATCTTAATGCAATGAATGCAATAGGAGATCTTAAGTACCTTTTTGATCATCTAGATTGGAGGATGAAAGAAAATTTTGATCATACTGAAACATTTGAAGTAGGATTAGTGCAGATGTTTAAAGAAAAAGGATGGATCGAAGAAAATTCAACTGATCAATTCCTGTACCGACCCTTCTACAATATGTACGTTCATTACCAGTCTATTGGAGATATCAGAGGAGGAGAAAGAACTAAAGATGAGATAGCATAATTAAAGAATTTGGACTCGCTCTACTAGTTTAAAAAACTTATGTGCTTAATGTAATTGTGTGGATTTGATTTAGTTTCTTTTGTTTTAGAATTCTGAACTTTGTTTATGTGTATAATTTCGTGTCAGCGTTTAGTGTTGTGGCTTGATTTTGATATTGATTTATAATTTAGTTTGCTTAGTATGTGTGAAAGTGTGATTATAAAAATGTGTTTGTAAAAGTGTATTTTCATACATAAAAGTTAGTTTGTTGTTGTTTGTGAAAATGATTGTTTGTTTGTAAATTATTGTTAGATAAAAAATTGTATTTAAAAATATTAAAAAACTTTGGAGAAAATTGAAACGAAATTGAAAATTGAAAAAATTGAAAAAATTGATAAATGAATTTTAGGCCTTCAGCGCTGACGGTGCCCTCGACCGGAGAACAGCCTTTAACTCCTTAAATTCACGATTTTCACCTTAAACCTCCATTTTTACCCCTTGAGTCACCTTCACCCTCTGATTTTTACACCTAGGGCTTGCATTTGCTTGGATTTGAGGCAATTTTAAGGCAAAGGAATTTTAGATTTCATCTTCTCTAGGTGAGAGCTACACTTTGAGTTAAAAAAATTTGACTTAAACCAAGGATTTATCTCACATTGCCTATATCCGAAAATTTTGAAATTTTTTGAGAGATTTTAAGAAAATCCTTGTGTGAAGAACTCTTACTTAGTGGATTTATGTTTAAAGTGTTTTACATTATGATTTTCAAAATTTTTAGAGTTTATTTGAATTTTCTCTAGATTTTCCATGGCACCACGAACAAGCAAATGAAAAAGAAAAAGTAGATTTTGATGAGCAAAAATTTATTAGCTTCAGGGCTAGTGCTCGATTCAATAGTCTACGTGAGCATAAAAAAGTAATTCCGGATCGTGGTTTTAAAAATCTAGGAGGAGAAGTCGAGCGACTGATCAATGCTCATTAGTGGGAAAATTTTTGTTATTTTACTGCTGATGCTGTTATTGGTGTAGTGAAGGAATTCTATGCCAATTTTACTGAAGCTTCTGATGATTTTGTTTTTGTTTGTGGAAAAATGGTGGAGTTTTCTCCAAGTAAAATTAATGAGTTTTGTCAGTTAGAAGATGTTTACAGTTGCCAGTATAAATCATTTTTTGCTACTAATGAGGCCTTTGATGGGTTATTTCTTTTCTTACTGATGGAAGAGGGACCTGGAAAGTCAAAAATGGTGTTACAGTAAATTTTCCTCTTTCTATGCTTAATGTAGTATCCAAGGCCTGACACAACTTTATTTCTGGAAGAATGATTCCTACAAATCATCATAGGGAGGTGACCAAGGATAGAGCCATCCTGAACTTCTGTATTTAGCAGGTGATGAGGATAAATGTAGGCTTTATTATCTATATGAAGACTAGATCTATTGCTTTGGGAGAGACCAATTGTGGTTTGGCACACCCTGCAACTATTTTTACACTCTGTGAACAGACAAGAGTTGATTTTAGACCTGCGAAAGAGAGGATTGAGCCTCTAAGACCTATTGGGCCTACCAATATAAAGACATATGAATCTCATGTTGATTGGAGGTTGATTGGAGATCTGGGAGTAAGACCAGAGATATCCCTTCTACTTCGAGGACCCCTACTTATAATGACCCTACTAACAAAGAACTTTTAGACCAGATGATGATCCAGTGGGGAGATATCTTAAGAATGGATCATAGATTGCAAAACATGGATGCCAGAAATGCTCACATTGATGATTTGATACGACAAAACTTCGAATATGATGCTACTTATGATGATGCGTTGGTGAGATACTTAAAGGGTGATCATTCAGTTTAGTTTCCTACTCACCCTATTTTTACTCCATATCAGTGGCAGAATTTGGATGTAGAAGAAGAAGATGATGATGATGATTGGTGATTTTTCTCTTAGTTTATGTTTGATTGTACTTTGTTATTTTATTATTTATTTTTGTTATATTATTGAGACTATTTGTTAGATTGTGAGACTTGGTTTTATAGTTATGTTGAGTTGTGAACTGTAGTTTGTAAAACTGTTTTCATTTCTGGAATTCAGTTTAATTTTGTTGTTAGTTCTAGTATTTTGTTAAATGTGGTGTAATTAACTCTTTCTCAGCAGATTTTATATGTATTATGTGTAATTTAATCTTTTAAGTATTGTAGCTTTTTATATTAGTACCTGTAGTATTTCAAAATTAAAGTTTCAAAATCAGAACCTTCAACAGGTATGTCTTTTCTTTATGTATTTAATGTTTTCTTTCACCCTTTATTTTTCAGTTCATCATGCTAAATCTCTTAAAAATTAAAGTTGGGGGGGGGGGGGGAGAAA
>NW_018250648.1:240306-242328 GCF_001263595.1 Phalaenopsis equestris | reverse complement strand
CTTTAGTATTAGGGGTTAACTTTAGATAATTATATTTATGTTTCTAAATATATAGTAAACTTAAGTAAAAATTTTCAATAATAAAGGTTAATTTTAAAGATTAAGATATTTGGTATAAAAGAAAAAGACTATGTTTTTCTATTTTAAGTAAAGAAAATTGTATTTTTAAAATATTAAAAATCTTAAAGGTTCATGTAAGAAGAAAAAAATTAAATTTTATGAAATCTTTGTGACAAGTTTTGACTTTAAGAAGAGGATAGTGAAGTTTGAAATCATTAAAGGCTATCCAAATATAGTAATCCTCACATATAAAAAGAAAATAAAAGAAAAGAAAAGAAAAAGAAAAGAAAAAAAAGAAAAAGAAAAGAAAAGATGTGGGTAGAAGGTTGAGGAGATGCCTAATCAAAAATTGACTTCACTTGAATTAAATTAAAAAAAAGAAGGCTTACTACATTTTCTAAACTTTTTTTTTAGTATTAGCTTATTTACTAGTAAAGTCTTATGAAGTTCTTTTTCATATGAATACTTTAAGTGACTTTAATATGACAATTTGCAATTTTTCTTGACAAGCATAGAGAAGCAGAAATCTTGGACTTGATTGCTAAATATTTTTATACCTTTAGTATTAACTGAAGTTGTTTTGAATTTTTCTTAATTTATGCTATTGTATTTAGTGGAGTAAGATATGGAAATCTAAAGGTTAAATTCTTTATCATAAGTCATATTTTTACATAGTAGAGGAGTTACTTGAGGAAAAGTAACATGTAAGTTTGGGGGATTTTGATACACCAAAAATATATGCATTTTTAGACCCATATTTTATACTCATTTTTGGTGATATTACACTTTTATGGAAGGTATTTTTATGTTTTCTTGCAGGTTGTTGAATTTTAGGACTTAAAGCAAAAAAGGAAGCAAAAGGGATGAAATTTGGAGCAAAAAAGAAGAAGTTGAAATTTGTTCAGCGCCGACGCCACCGTTTGACAGAGAGGACAAATTAAATTACGGGACACTAGCGCTGACGACACCAATGTTAGTTCAGACCCAATTTCTAGAATACTCAACGAGTTTGGACACATTTTGAAGAGTTTTTGGAGGCATCTATTGGAAAACCAACTCTAAGCTTTATTTGGGGCCAAAATTGATTAGAAAAGAGACTCTTCCTACCATTTCATCCCCTTTATTCAACCTTCTACACATCACACATTTTTTCCATTTTTCATTCCACAACCATTAAGGGTCCATTATTTTTATAATTTCGAGTTTTGTGGTGAGATTAAGTGTGAACTCTTCTCTAAGAGTGTTAGAGAAGAAGAAAAGTGAGAGATTTCTTCTTCCTTCATTTTATAGAAAAGGCTACAAGGGATTTTCTTTGAGAAAGAGTTTCAGATAAGTGTTGTTTATTTATTAGTGTTGGATGAACTTTCTTTTATATATGAAATTTGTGTTTTGTTGTATCTTTCTCATGAAGTCTGAGTGGTTTACTTTATCTTTCTCCTTACTCTGAGATATGGTGAAATGAAGAGATAATATGGATGTGCCGATATTAAAATATAAAATAAATTGTGATGATTTTTCAACTCCAAACTTAATTTACTTCTCAATCTGGCCAATTGAATTGTTAAAATATGTTGTAAAACATATGATCTGGGAAACGGAGTATGAGTTCTACAACAGAGTGAGGATCACATTTGATTCAATGAAGGGGAACTTCGTTCATGGAATTAAGTGCAAATAAATAGGAAAATATACTTTGTTGGGTGTAGAATTAGAGAACCTTTAGGGTGACAGACTAAAATCTCCAATTTGGTCTTAGTGTTAAAAAACTAAAGCGAGAGTTAGCCTTCAGGTGAAGGGAAGTGGGAGCTCGGGGGACCCATTTTCCTCCTTGCCTAGCCACAGATTTAGAGACTAAACCTGGGACTAACCAATGATTTTCTATGCACTGTATCAGCGTAGAGAATTATAATTGCTCCTAAACTGCTCTTATTTGATTATAAACATTTATCTCATCTCATTTCA
>NW_018250648.1:193952-240233 GCF_001263595.1 Phalaenopsis equestris | reverse complement strand
TCTAAGAAATCTTCATCACATAAAAATAGTTTAATAGTTTAGTAGTTACTGTTTAAACTTTGTATTTCAGTTTTGTTATTAGTTAAATAATTTTTAAATAATAATATTTCAACATTCAAAATTAGTGACAGTAATTTTGTATTGACTTTCTGCGAATTTTCTAGTAAATTTATCATTTCAAATTTAAACTTTCCCCTTGGGATCGATATTTGATGCTTAAATAGAAAGTCCATTATTACTTGATAACAATACGTATACTTGCGTATAATCCCAACATTAATTACTTAAATTTCTTATTCATAAAATATTGTATCAAGCTTTTGGCGTCGTTGCATAGCGGAGTCAACTATACAATTTTTACACAACTATATTCTCGGGGATCACTTCCTGAAAAGCTTAAAGATCCTGGTAGCTTCACAATTCCATGTGCAAGAGGAGACAAATTTTATGAGAAATCTTTATGTGATTTAGGTGCAAGCATTAATCTTATGTCATTATCAATATTTAAAAGATTGGGATTAAGAGAAATATCCCCTACTACTGTAACTCTGTAGTTAGCAAATCATTCAATAACATATCCTAAGGGAGTTATAGAAGATGTTTTAGTGAAAGTGGATCAATTTATTTTTCATGTTGACTTCATTGTGCTAGTTATTGAGGAAGATAAGGAGATAACTATCATTTTGGGGAGACCTTTTCTAGCTATAGGAAGAGCAATGATAAATGTGTAAAAAGGGGAATTAACTATGAGCGTCAATGATCAAATAATTACGTTTAATATTTCAAAATCAACGAAGTATGCTGTAAAAAGTAAGAATGATGAATGTTACAGAATGGATGTAATAAGATAGCTGAGTGAATGTCATTTCAAAATAACTTTTGAAGAGAAATCTAAAATGAAAGAGTTGGAACACGAGCAAGAAGAAGAATGAGATCAATTTGAAGATTTTCATAAGGAAGATTTAAATTATGTTTGAGAAAGTTTTGAATTTTTGGACACAACAAAAAAGATAAATCTTTTGTTCATCGATTGAAAAACCTCCTGTACTTGAGTTGAAGTTACTTCCTGAACATTTAGAATATGCCTTTTTAAGTGATTCCTCAACATTAACGGTTATAATTTCCTCAAATTTAACTATAGAGGAAGAAGTGAGTTTAATAAAAACTTTAAAGAATTAGAAGAATACTTGGGATGGACAATTGCTGATATTAAAGGAATCAGTCCTTAAATTTGTATGAATAGAATTCATATGGAAGAGAACTACAACCAGGGCTAATTCCCAAAGGAGATTGAATCTTGTTATGAAACAGTTGTTAAAAAATAAATTTTAAAGTGGCTAGATGCTGGAATTATCTACCCTATTTTAGATAGTGCATGAGTTAGTCCAATTCACTACAGTCCAATTCACTACATTCCTAAAAAAGGATGAGTGATTGTGACTATGAATGAACATAATGAGTTAATACCAACAAGACAAATCACAAGGTGGAAAATATGCATTGATTATAGAAAATTAAATCTTTCCACTAGGAAAGATCATTTTGCACTACCCTTTATAGATCAAATGTTGGATAGACTAGCTGGGCATAAATACTTTTATTTCCTAGATGGATATACTGGTTATCACCAAATAAAAATAGCTTCTGAGAATCAAGAGAAAAAAACTTTTACCAGTCCTTATGGTACGCTTTCTTTTAGAAGAATGTCATTTGGTTTATGTAATGCCCGTAATGCCCCTGTCCCCTGTTACATTTTAAAGATGTATGATGACTATTTTTTTGTGATTTAATTGAAAAAGGAATTGAAGTTCTTATAGATGATTTTTCAGTGTTTGGAACTTCATTCGAATCATATTTAGAACATTTATCGAGAGTTCTTAAGCATTGTGAAGAAAAAAAATTAGTCCTTAATTGGGAAAAATGTTAATTTATGGTAATTGGAGGAATTGTTTTAGAACATCAGATATCGGAAAATGGCATGGAAATAGACCGTGAAAAAATTTAAGTGATCGCTAATTTACCTTACTCAACAAATGTTAGGAAAATTAGAAGTTTTTTAGGACATGTTGGATTCTACAGCTGATATATTAAAAACTTTTCAAAAATTGCTAAGCCTCTATATCATTCGTTTGAAAAAGTTGTAATTTTTTATTTTGATAAGGAGTGCCTAAAAGCTTTTGAGCAATTAAAAAAAATTAGTCTCTGCACCAATTATTGTTTCACCAGATTGGGAAAAACCTTTTGAATTAATGTGTGATGCTAGTGATTATGTTGATGGAGTTGTTTAAGGACAAAAGCATGATAAGATTTTCAAAGTAATTTATTATGCTAGTAGAACTCTTAATGAAACTCAAAATTAATTATACCACAGCAATTATACCACAGCTGAGAAAGAGTTATTAGAAATAGTATATGCTTTTGATAAATTCAGATCATACTTAATTTGAACTAAATGTATTGTGCATACATATTATTCTGCTATTAAATATTTAATGAAAAATAAGGATGTAAAACCAAGACTGATTCGATGGATTCTTCTTTTACAAGAATTTGAATTTGAGATAGTAGATAGAAACGAAGCTAGGAATCAAATTGCTGATCATCTGTCCAGGCTTGAATTAGGAAAATCACTTTGTTTTGAAAAAGAAATTAATGAACAATTTCTAAATGAAGAATTGTTCAGTATTAATGAGTGGCGTGTTCCATGATATGTCGACATTGTGAACTTTATTATTAGTATATTATACCCTATGGAATGATATACCAACATAAGAGGAATTTTTTATGTGAAGCTAAGAATTATTTAGAATTATTTTTGGGATGAAAATTATTTTTGGGATGAACCATTTTTATATAAACAAGAAAATGATCTAATTATTCAAAGATGTGAGCCTTTAGAAAAAAACTTATGAAATTATCCAAAAATGTCATAATCCTGATTTTGGGAGACATTTTGGTGTAGATAAAACAATATACAAAATTTTGCAATCTGAATTTTATTGGTCTATAATCTTTAAAAATGTTAATGCTTTATCAAAACTTGTGATCAATGTCAACTAGTACGCAATATTTTTAGGCAAAATGAGATGCCCCTCCATTATGTGTTAAAAGTTGAGATATTTGATGTTTGGGGATAAGATTTCATGTGACCATTTATAAGATCATTTGAAAATTTGTATATATTGTTAGTAGTAAACTATGTATCCAAATAGATAGAAGTTGTTGGTTTACCTCAATGTGATGCTCAAAGTGTTGCAAAGTTTTTAAGGAAGAACATATTTTGTAGATTTGGGATGCCGAAAGTGATCATAACTGATGGGGAAGTCATTTCAGAAATGCAATAATGGAAAAATTATTAAAGAAATATCATATAAACCATCGAATTACTACTGCTTATCATCCTCAGACAAGTGGTTTGGCTGAATTATCCAATTGTGAAATTAAAAGAATATTAGAAAAATCTGTGAATTCAACAAAAATGGATTGGCTAGTCAAACTTAATTATGCTTTGTGGGCCTATAGGACTGCATATAGAACTTTTATAGGAATGTCCCTATATAGACTAATATTTGGAAAACTTGAACTTGAGCATAAAGCATATTGGACTATTAAGGAATTTAATTATAATTTAAAGGATACTGGTGAGAAAAGACTATTGCAATTAAACGAGCTTGAAGAGATAAGAAATAAATCTTATGAGAATGCTAAGATTTATAAAGAAAAAAATGAAGATATGGCTTGATCAGAGGATTCTTACTAAAAATTTTGAGCCAGGGCAATAAGTTTTACTATATAATGCAAGATTAAGATTATTTTCAAGCAAACTTAAGTCCAAGTGGATGATCTCATTTCTTGTGATAAAAGTTTATTCCTATAGAGCTATGGATATCAAAGATCCTAAAACTCAAAAAATATTCAAAGTGAATGGTCACAGGCTAAAACTCTACTTTTTAGGGGATCAACTTAAATTAAATGATCTTATGTTGTTGGGTCAACCAGAATAAGCACTAGTTACGTCGGGCTGACGACCTTAAACCAAACGTTTTATGGGAGGCAACCCATAGTTATTAGTGAGTTTTTGTTTTGAATGTTATGTTGTTGTGTTTGATTAAGAAAAATTTTAGTGGTATTTTTAATTTGTAATGATTCTATGGCCTTAATAGATCACTTTGACATGTTAGAATGAGTAATTGGACGTTAAGCTGACGTGCGCTAAATTAAGCATCGTCGCTTAAGCGTCAACATTTGGCACTTAAGTGCGGCAGTTAACTAAACGTACTAAATTACATTTCTAGAAGATTTAAATATGGTTTAGTGGGTTTTAACGTGGGTTTGTGGTTTGAGAATGTGTCTAGTAGTTGTAGGCTTGGTTCAAAGCCTATAAATAGAAGGAAATGAAGAGAATTCTTACACCCCACTTCAATTTTTACCCTGAAATTTAAGTGGAGAGTGTGAGATCTTGGAAAAATGTCTTCTTGGGAAGTTGATATGAAGAAAAAGGAGTAATCCATGAAGAAGAAGTGTATTAGTCAAAGTGCGCAAGAGTTATACAACAGTTTCGTAACCGTTAATATAGAAGGAATAGCGGAGACTATCACAAAGATTGAGGCTGACGTGAATTTAATTGAAGCAAAGGTGAATGATGTTAACGCACATTTGGAGTATATTGGATGGCAACTTAAGATGCAATTTAGCCACACAAGTTTTATAGAAGAAGTGGACAAGGCTATGTATTTAAAAAACAAATTGATTGAAGAAGACTCAACCAGAGTTGTTCACCACCGTCCGTTTTATCAGATCTATATTCCAAATGCCCCAAGAGAGACAAATGAGAGGCCAAATTCGTTCCACCAAAAGGAGAATAGTATTAAGTTATGAGTTTAGTGTTTGTTTGTGTTAGGTTTTGTGATGTTAGTATTAAGTTTATTTTATTTGTTTTTAGTGTTAAGTTTACTTAGTGTTTGTGCTTAGGAATTATCTCATCCAAGATTCTTTAGATTGAGAAATTATGTATTATAAACTTATGTATTTGTTTCTGAATTAATATAATTGTTTTTTTGTGTGTAAAATTTTGTTTTATTTTGTGTTGAATCAAATTAGTGAATATTGATGAATTTTGAAAAAGATGAGAGTTGAAGGGGAAGAAAATAGTTATCAAAGATTTTTAAGATTATTTAGGGGTGGTTGACTTAGACTAGATGTGCATTTCACTTAAAATATAAAATATCAAAATTTGTGCACTGGCGCCTAAGCACCAAAACTTTGCGCTTAAGCTCTAGACAACTCAAGAGGTAGGCGCTTAAGCGTCGAACCAGTTGTGCTTAAGCGCTGGTTCACTTAAACTGGTTCGCGAACGGTCAAAGGTTAAAAATTAAACAAAAAATGCCATTTTTGACGCCGATGTCATCTTCTTCCCTTTGAGTTCGGGAGTGAAGATTTAGGGCTTCTTCTAGAGTGAAGATTTCTTGGTAGATTCAAGCCAAATTTACTAGATTTGATCTTCTTGAGGTAAGAGCTTCACTTCTGTGTAAAATTTTTTTATTTTCACCATGTATTTTGAGCACATTGGGGATTTGACCAAAAATCACTATTCATGGTGAAAATTTGAGAAAAATACATGGAAAATACATAGAAATGATAGTTTAAGCTTTTAGAAGTTGAGTTTAATGATTTAGTCTTGAATTTATAATTTACTGTGAATTTTATATGATTTTTAGAAATTGCCCATAGAATGAAGAGGAGTAAAGGGAATTCTTATTTTGATTCAAGCAAGTTCATTAGCTCAAAAGCTCGGGATAGGTATACCAAAACACTGCAATCGAGATGTTTCAAAAGTCCAGGTGGAGCAGTGGAAGCTTTAATCGCTCGTTGACAGTGGGAACGAATTTGTTGTTTTTCTGTTGTGGCCGTAATTTTTGTTGTTCGGGAGTGTTACACTAATCTCCCTTAAGTTGAAGAAGATCGGGTCATGGTTTGAAGAAAATCAGTGCATTTCTCCCCTAAAGTAATAAATCTGTTTTACCAGCTGCCCCCTAATATGTTGTGTTTTTATTTGAATTATAGTCCAACTGAGAAGGAGTTAGATGAGATCATATCTTCAATGACCACAATAAGAGGAATTTAGAAGATAAAAAATTAAAGAAGAGTCAACTTCCCCGCGTCAAAAGTAGATGCCATATTGAAAGCATGACACTACTTTATTTCTGCTCATCTACTACCAACCAACCACCTCAGCAAAGTTACCAGAGATGGACCTACCTTGAACTATTGCATTCATTAGTTCAAGCTGATCCACATTGGATCTATGATCTATCAGACTATCATCAGTTCTGCTACAGCTGCCACTACTGCAAGTTTAGGATTCACATCCTTGATCTTTTCCTTATGTGAGCAGGCAGGTATTAGATTTGATAGCTGGGAGGAGATACTACAGCCTATAAAGCCTTCCACAAGCGTTAATGTGAAATCTTATTCACAACATTTGATATTTTGCTGGATAGGAAGATTTTCTAGAATTTCAGGTGTCTCTACTTCTCATGCTTCTAACTCACGTGCAACGACATCACAATGTCAGGCTACTAGTTTTGATTCGCAGTCACACTTATTGCAAAGGATGTTAGATAACATCAATTATACTGCGTATAAGGTATTAAATTTGTAAAATTTTGTAGATCATATGGATGTTTATGTGAGGAAGAACAATTTCAGTCATTTTTGGAAAACCTTATCAGGGGTGACCAGAGTGTAGTTTTCCCTTCATATCCACAATAGCCATCATATGAGCCTACTGCCTTTTACTGCCTTTTGGGACAGAATGATAGTGATGATGATGAGGAGGAGGAGAATTAATTTGAGTAGTTTAGTTTTTAATTGTGAACTTTATGTGGTACAATTATATTGTATTGTTAATTTGTTTTGTATTGTACTTGTTTAGACCACTACTATTGTTTGTGTTTTGTTCTGTTATACACTGTTGTGATGTATTTAAGTTATTGTGAGTAGTTATGTTTTTTATTTTTGTGGTATTGATTGTGTTAATTGTGTTGTCTAGTGTGTTTATTTACTTTGTGTTGAACTTAATTCTGAATACTAGGAAGGTTTAGAGTATTACTAACTTTCACTTAAGAACTGCATATTTAAAATTTTCAACTTACTACCAGGTATTTTCTTTATTTTCTTTATTATTTTCTTTATGTTGCAGTTGTGAATTTTTGTTAATGTGTTTGTTTGCTTTTATATTATCCTCCACTGCATAAAAGTCTAATGAATCTCTATATATTAAAGTTAAATTAAAAGTTGATCAATTAATTTTTACTTTTTGTACTTATATATTTAGGATATGGAAATTCTTGTAAGCATGTTATTTTTAGTTTTCATTTCTGCCAATATATATATACATAGGCAGGAATGAAAACTAAAAATATAAGAAGGAGGAGGAAACTTTGAATCACTTATTCTTTGAATGTAACTTTGCCCAACTGGTTTGGAAACAAATTTTGAATTAGTTGACTATTGATGAGAATGATTTCACTTGGGATAGACTTGTCAAGTGTTGGTTGTTCTGGCAGAAGAGAAAGTATGCTACTATTCCATTTACTATTGCCTGGTTTATCTGGATGGAAAGAAACAAGGTCAAGTTTGAAGATCCTAATCCAAATGTTGGGAAAACTACTAGAAACTGTTTATCTTATCTTCATAAGATGATCAATTGGAAAAGATTTTCTAACATCTTCAACTCCTGTCCACCTATCAATTCTGAACCTATTCAAGTTATCAGAGTCTATTGGAAAACTCCAAAACATCCCATTGTGAAGATTAACACTGATGGAAGCTTTACAAAAAATGGAGCTGGAGTGGGAGGTATTTACAGAAATCATTTGGGTAAGTGTCTGCTGTATTTCTACACCTCAGTTAGGGCCACTGATGCCACTGAGACTGAACTCATTGTTGTGTATTGGGCAATCAATCTTGCCACTAAGTCTAATTGGAATAAGCTTTGGCTAGAGGTGGACTCTGCTGTAATTATTCACCTCTTAAATCATAAGGAGGGAGCTTCCTGGGATCACTCAATCCCAGCTAAATAAAATCAGAGATCTTAGTAGCAAGGTACAAATCCAGTTCACTTTCATCTATAGGGAAGGAAATCAGCCTGCAAACTGGTTGGCCCAGCTTGGATCACACTCTAACAAGACTGAGGTTGTTGTTAACCCTCTACCAGCTCTCAATTATCTGCTGCAAGGAGATACTCTTGAAGTTCCCCACTTCAGAATTGCCTATACGGACACATGACTACATTTGGTGCAGATGCAATTTTACATTCATTTTCTTTTTTGTTGAGTCATTGTAATTTCCCTTTTTGGGGGGGTGGTCCCTAGTCTTTTTTGGGGGAGTTCTTTGGTTCTTGTATTGAACTAAAAAAGAGTCCCCAGTTCATCTCTAATGTATGTACTAGTTTATTAC
Organism: Phalaenopsis equestris; assembly: GCF_001263595.1. Taxonomy (NCBI): domain Eukaryota; kingdom Viridiplantae; phylum Streptophyta; class Magnoliopsida; order Asparagales; family Orchidaceae; genus Phalaenopsis; species Phalaenopsis equestris. The sequence continues at coordinate 231,773 of NW_018250648.1, read as the reverse complement.
TTCAACATATAATATATATATATATATATATATGATGCTAAAATTTAAGTTTGGGGGGAGGGGATGAAAAACTTTCTAAAACTCAAATTTTATTTTTTCTCAAATGTGCCACAAATATTAGGGAAGTAAAATTTTAAATATAGAAATGAGTAAGAAAATTTAATTGAAACCTATAGTAATGAAGAAAAACTTGAAGTTAAAAATTTTTAATGTGGAATATGATAAATAGTATGTCATTATCTTTAGTAAGAGAGATTGTATTTTTGAAAAATATAGAAGGGTTAGACTTTTTTTTTCAATACTTCAATTTCTTTTATTAAAAAAATTCAAAATCATTATTATGTTTTTAAGTAAATGATTTACATTAGAACTTTTCTTTAAGGAGGAGTGAAATTCAAAATCATTAAAGGTCTATTCAGATGTAGTAATCCTCACCTGAAAAAAAAAGAAAAAGAAAAAGAAAAAGAAAGTTAAAAATGGGAGGGAAAACTTGAGGATTAGTGTCTAATCAAAAATTCGTTCCAAATTCGTTCCGTTCCACATTTAATCTTTTTAAAGTATAAAACTTGAGAAACTCTTAAGCTTAAGGATATAATATAGTAAGTATAACTATTCTTAATAATAATGTTTAAGTGGAGAAGATAGAATGTCTAAACTCTACATTTGGAGAATTTACAAATATTTTTGAACTAGCTAGGAACTCATATTTTCAGACTTTTTTACATTAAAATTTTCTAAAATCTAAGTTGGTCTCATGTCTTAATGTTTTTTTTTCTAAATTGAACTACTATATTTCTAGATCAAAATTTTAGAATATCCTAAAGAAACTCATTTACATAATCTACTTATTTTGGTTTTGAAAGATTGGAGTTTCACTTGAGGACAATTAACATTTTAAGTTTGAGGGATTTTGATACACCTAAAATATATAGTATTTATGTACATAATTTTTATACCTATTTTTGAAATATTCTACTTTAATGGAATGTATTTGTGTGTTATTCTTTCTGGTACAATCAAATAGATGAAAAATGGTGAAAGAAGTGAAAAAGAATCAAATTTAGAGCAAAAATAAGGAAGGCGTGCAAAAGAACTGTGGAGCCTAAGCACCCAGAACTGTCGCTTAAACCCCAGTAAAACCAAAAAGGCCGCCCCTAAGCACCTAGTACCTCGCGCTTAAGAGACAGAGGTAGTTACTTGGTGATTCAATGAATTTGGACGAATTTTTGAAGAGGTGTTTGAAGCAACTCTTAGTGAAAACATGGGAAATGGTTAATAGACACAAAAATACATTCAATTAGCTTTTGAAAGGAGCAACTCTTGGAAGATTCATTGAATATGGACATCTTTTGACGAAACACCAAGACACCTTTTGGAAAATTATAAAAGAAAACTTGGATAGCATTAAAGAGAGACCTACTCTCTCCAGCGCCTTTAGAGAAATTCTCAGCCCCTTAACCACCGGCGCCCCTCTTTCTTAGATTAATTAGGATACATTTTAGAGAAAAGAAGAGAGAAGTTGTAGTGTGTGAGTATAGAGTATTGTAAGAGAAAGGAAGAGAAGAGATTCAAAGGAACTTCAAGAGTTTAGTGGAGATGATTTGAGATAAATTTTTTATCTTTGTAACTACATTTGGTTTTAATTTAGACTTCTTGTTTGTTTGCATGATTTCTAGTTTCAAACTTAAGTGTGGTTGTGTTTTCTCCATTAATTATGAGTAGTTTTCTTTATCTTTTTCCTTAAAATAATAACTGATTAAGTATTGGATGGAAGTTTTGTGAAGTATTAATCTTTGATGTTGGAATAAGTTGTGATGATTTTAAACCTTATACTTCATTTACTTCTTAATTTCGTCAATTAAGATGCTAATATTTGTTTTGAGAACATGTAAGATCCGAGATGGTATTGTCTCAATCAACCAATGGTAAGAGTCACATGAGATTGTATGGATGAAAACATAATTCATGTGATTGAGTGTGAATAAATAGGGAAATAAACTTTGAAGGATGTAGAATTAGAGGACTTTATAGTGACAGGTTAAAGCCCCCAATTTAGTTTATAGTTTTAGGCTTTGATACGAGATATTAGCCCCCGGGTGGACGGAGAAGAGGGAACTTTAGAGTGAGAGCTAGTATCTTCCCTACCTAGCCCATCTTTGAGACTATTCAAACTTTAAATTAGCCAATATTTTTTATATCATCGCTTGTAAGGGTAAAGAATATTATTGCTCCTATTTGACAGGACACAATTTGAATACTTCCACAATAGAATTCTTCTTGTTACTAATTCATGATAAGGAAAAATATAATTTATTTATATTGTCTTCATCTTACAAACATCTAGTTAAATTTTGTTAGTTGTTTACTTTATTTTTAATTATAAAAAAATTACCAAAAAACATATAAAAAAATTACCAAAAAGAATCAAACTTTCATTCCTATTATATCATCTATAGTTTGATTAAGACTATTTTGTAAAGTAGAATTTGTTATATAAGTTCTTTTGATTTAATTACATATTGTATTTCTCTTTGTGGGTTCGATATTCGAGGCTTAATCAAAAAGTTCTATATTACTTGATAACGATGCGTATACTTTTGTAGTATCCTATATTTAAATATAGTAATTGCATTGTTATTTGATTCAAAGTCAAGTTTTTGGTGTCGTTGCAAAGTAAGAAATATAAGTAAGTAAAAATTAAGAATATAATCACATACATCGTACTGTTATATAAGATTGGGATCAATGCACCCTTTGGTCCTTGACATGTCTCTTTGAGGTACTTTATAGTCATGTCATAGGCACTCTTTTGTTGCAAAACGACTATCTATTAAGTTGCAATGGTTCACCCTTTATCAATAGCCTAGCTTAGCCATGACAACAGGAGGTTTCCTCTATTTAAATGACAAAATTTTCCTTGATATCCTATCCTTAAGTTTTATAAAACTATGCATTAAACCTTTTATCAAAATTCTTCCTCGGTATCCTGCAGAATGTAATTGATCATTGAGATACATTGTCATGAGAGATCTCATTGAAACTATAATAAAATAACTTTGACTTTGCTCTATTTTTTGATATACATGTTATCATAAGTCATTCCTTATGTATTTACTCACCTTGAGTACAATCCAATTTGCTTTTGACCTTTTCTCTCTAGTTTGTGTTATGAGAATTACTTTATGAGACATCTTTATATTAACCCCTTAATGTTTGCCCTTCTTTTTCTCCTTCTATATTTACTTTGAGAAAGAGGTTATTTGAGAAGGGAGATTTAAAAGAGGCTAAATTAAAGAAACTATACAAAAAGGGATGCAATAATGTGGCTATCAATTTTGAGCTCCAAGTAGAATAAGTACTTAGTCCAAGCATTTTGGGGATATATTTAGGACAAATTTCACCAAGAAGCTTGGTGGTGGTGGTTTCAATAGAGTAACTTTTTTTAATTATCAATTTTTTCATGTGGATGATAAGCTTATTGTGACTAAATATAGTGTACAAATGAATAACCAATAAATGGAACAAGAGTCATTGAAGTTGGTGAAGATAATAAAAATTACACTTATCTTTTAAATGACAACAGATTGAGTTCTAGTAATGCTTAACTTTAGAGTTATGAATAGAGGTGTGAAATTCAATGTACTCGATAAGCATCTTCATAGAATTAAACTTATTAGCATGCAAAAGTAGGTAATAATAGATTGTAGTAGTTAATGTTGATATGAGTACTAGCATTATAAGTGATCTTAGCCAAACAAAGTGGTGAATAACACAATCATTCCAAAAGAGACAGCTAAAAAATAGATGATAACAGGTTATGGTGAGTTTATGCTGGATTGATTTATGATAAATGATTTATAAGTAGGATCAATGCCAATATTACGTGTGCAAGAACAAACATTATATAAATGTATGTATGTATGTATGTATATATATATATATATATATATATATATATATATTGCAAATTTTCATTAAAAATTTCAACTTGCCTATGCTGCCACCATGGATTTCATGATGATGCATGCAACATTGATCTCTAGATTAATGAATAATTCAAGACTAGCTTAAAAATTTTGGAATGGTTTGTGAAATTAGGATTTAAAATGTGTTTCCAACAAAAATATCATAGATAAAAGATATTCTTCTAGTATCAATTTGGTGATCATGATGGAACTTCTCTAATATCTCTCTTCTACACCAACATTGTTATCAATTTTTAGTCATTAACCATGTTGTGTAATGAAGAACATGACATGATTCCTTATTAACTAATGATAGGCAGGAGAATAAGTCACTCTCACAATATTTTAAAAGAATTGGCAAAGTGAATAAGTGAGGTATGAAGGAAATTTATAGGAAATTTAGAATTTATGTGATTGTATAATATGATATAGAATGTGAAGTTTGATCAATTCATCAAATTAATCATCATTACAACAAGAAGTAATATGTTTGTTGGAGGACTGATCAGACAATTTAGCATAGATCATAAATTATGATTAATATGGTCAATGCAATGATTCAACAAAAAAGTTCAATCTAATTTGACCAATTATATAATATGATTAGGATTTTGTAGTTAAAAATGATTTATATAGTATGATATGGATTATGTAATAGAACTAGCCAATATAACCTTGTTGCAACAAAACTCAGTTCCTTTATGATTTGCCATTTATAATTTCTCTTCATAAATTTTGAAGATTTACCTCAAAGTTACTAATCAAAATATAAATGCAATATAAGTAAAAATAATAATAATAAAATATAGCCACAACTTGAAGACATGAACCTTTTGTTTTTATATCTATGATGCTAATTTTTGTTCTCAGGATACATGACCATGATATTTTGTGAATATATTCATTAACTAAATTTTTACATTAGTGAATTTAATTTTAATGTCATCATTAGATACATGAATTTAAATAAAGCGACAAAGAATGTTAATGTGCTTAGTTGTAGAGTATTATATAAGATTCTTTGGTACATATATAATGCCCAAATTTTTACATATAAAATACCGTTCTCTCCACAAATTCTAAAACAAGTAATTATTGATTAAGCCATAAAACAGGAGCAACAAATCTACAGGCTTTTATATTTTTGTTTTAGTGGTGGAAAAGATAACTAAATTTTATTTCCTTATAGAACATGAGATTAAGTAGTATCTTGTGAGCTGACATATTGAAGATAAAATCTTCTTATGAGGCTTACAACTATAAAGTTACAATCAAAATATCCAATAAGATTTAATGATTTATTATCCTCATTATATCGACTCTTAAGATTGGCTTTGTACCCATTAGGGAGGAATTTTCTAAGTTAAAGGCCACAAGACATGCACCTCAACTAGGACCTATAGAAGGAATGATAAGCAAAGTAAAAGATAAACCTATTTATACACTACTCGAAGTGGAATTGGCCAAAAATGTTCAAGGCATTTACTAACCATGCTCATGGTAGACTCATCACATGACTAGAAGAGGATGTATCTATCAAGCTCAAGGAGGATTAGACCAAGGTCATCAAGGGGGTCACCAAACCCTATGGTCATATAAGGTATGAAACATAACTAGGTGTAGCCTTTAGAATTACCAACAACTTCTACATGCCCTACGAATACTCCTTGATTCGATTTAAATTTTGTATCTAAGACACACAACTCCTACCTTTTCTACATTTTCTCTTATGTGGTTATTTTGGAACCTTTTTTAAGTGCTCTATACTTCAGTTCCCAACCTATAAGACATGGATCACAAAGAGATCCAATGGTTCTAAGCCCTAATTTATCTTCTTTTCTTAATAACATTCTCATATATCATGAAGGATACTCTTTATTCTAAATTTATGGTTCTCTCTCTTAGCTTATATTTTGACATTTTCCTTCAGGCATTGATGTAACCTATGAAAAAATTTGAGATCCAACATCTTAAAAGTTGTAGTGAGAGTGGAGTTATGCTAAGGACTAAAAGGGATACACAAAGATCTTCCAAAGGATCAAATGGAGATCAAATAAAAAAAATGTTTGTGAACATGGAAAATGAAAACTTTATCATAGCTTGGAAATTGACTAAGATAAAGGAAATGATCAATCAAACAATACAAGACATCATGGATTATAATCACACATGGGTTCAAACTACTTAAAGAATCCATAAATTAGACATCTCAAAGAAGTATTGTAGGGGTAAGGATGCCACTGTCCCCTAATGAGATATACTATCTTAGATTTAAAGAAGAAGAGATGACTCTTGAACCTCATCACTTGGAAGGGTAAATGTAAAATAATGACTTTAGTTAACAAATGCCTTGTCTAATGAAATTGTTAAGTAGAAACCTCCAATTAGATTCAAGCTCCCATTTATATATGTTTACTAAAGTTGAGTAAAACCAATTGAATTATCTATGACACTTCTTGATATTAATGATGTGCTAAAATGCATGTTATTCCCCATAAGCTATAAGCAATAGCCTCTAAGATTACTTTCCCTTCTTCTATTTGGAACTATCTTATTATTCATAGAGCTGAAAAAATGTTCATGATGCTATTTATTAAGGCCTAACACCCTTAGAAGAGTTCATGAGCTCTTTTTAAGATTCACCAAGTGTCAAACAAAACTATATAAACCTTTATGACAAAATTATAAAAAGGCAAACTCATGGTAAAAAAAGTTATAACAGGTTATGGTTCATAGATGTTGGTAAAGTTGTTGAAACACACTATAGTAGGTGATATAGTAGAAGAATACATTAATTAGTTGGGGAATTTACCAATAAACCAACTAAGAAGATGAGACTATTTAAATTTATTAAATCATTATCTCGGAAACAACATGGCAACTTAAAATGACCATAATACAATGATTACTCATCTATGTCATACACAAGATTCTTTTTTACCCTCTTGAACTACCCACCAGCCATAATGAGTTCAATTTGAAAAATACAATGAGTATAAGATGAAGAAAAAGTTGTTACCACCACTACCACATACTCATCCCTTCCTCTTTATCACTTCACTATGAGTATTAATTGTTGAACTGGTTAAAGCAATCCAGAACAAGATATGCAGTATGATCCCAACATGGATGAAGGCCAATCCATACATGAAAGACAAGATGCGACACCTTCCACCATGACCATGGTATTGAAGGTTGTGATCACTTTAACAATTTAGTAGAGGAACTAATCAAAATGATAATTTGAATGAGTTTGTTTAGACCTTGATTTGCTTACTAGGACCATAATAAAGATGTTATGAGTGGGCATTAATATTTTTACCATAAGCTAAATGTAGATAGGAGGATGATTCTAATTAAGACAAGAATAAGGTTGATCACCATGATGCTCGCCTAACCGATCCTCAAAGAAGTTTAAAGCTTCTTAATTTCATTTTTATTAGAGATTTTTAGACTCTGAGTGGATTTAGGGTGTCATAGTAGTGTAGAAGATGAATCACGAATGACAAATATGCATTGACTTCATAAACCTAAAATTAACATATTTTAAGAATGACTAACCATTATTATGCATCAATGTCGTAATTAAATATACTATTTTGGATATGCTATTAAGAGTTTTCTAGATGCATTTTTAGGAAATAAATTAAATAAAAAATTTTCCATTAAAACTTATTTTCATTAAAAAAAGGGCTATAAAATTATGATGTCTTGCCATTTAGGTTAAAAAAATGTCAGGCAACTTATGAAGAAAATAATAGACTTCATGTCTAAGGAGTAAAAAAGGTAGGATTTAAAGGTTTTGGTATACAAAATGTTAATGAAAAATTGGACCCATCAACAAAAGATACTCAACTTAAAGGAAACCATTTTTACTTTAAATTCAACATTAGATTGATTTCGTTAGGGCCAAATATGTATACTCTTGGGTTTTTGCTTACCCTTAAATGTGTAAAGATGAACAATGAAATTATTGAAGCAACTATAAAATTAAAAACCTTTATATAACTTCAATAGCTAGTTGTATAAATAACTAGCTTGAGCAAATATATATTCAAATAACGTGAGAAGTTCTTATCATTTGTTGAAATATTCAGAATTTCTAAACAATTTGGGTGGAATGAGAACTACGAGTAAGTGCTCTGAGAGTATGTAGCTACTATTATCAACTCCTTTAATGTGCAGCTCACAACCAAATTAAAATCTTTTGCTATATGTGATAATTGGATAATAGAAGTACAGACATGCAAAAACTTCATATTAGTATTACAAAGTCATTCTCAAGAAGCTAATGTCATGCTAGAGCATTAATAATCTAATGATCCTCTATGAATTTCTTTTCACCCTGAAAGGTTAATATTTCTTTTTGTAATCAATAAATAATTTTTTTGACTTATTAAATTATTTAATGACAGACCCTCATCGTTTGTAATATATTTGAAAAGTATCCAAAATCCAAGTAATGTTAAATACAATTGAATTGAACTGCCAACTGCATTTGAAATTCACTGTAATTTTATTATAAACTATTTTTTGCCAAAAGCGCAACAAAAAATTTTGAATTTTATGCATTTCAAAGACAACCCAAATCATGGGTATAAAAATGTATTATATCTCCTTAATATGAGAAGTGATTAAATTCATAATTTAAAGATAAAAAAAATATAAAAATCAGTTGTATTTACCAATGCTTTAAAAATTGGACAAGACCGATTGTCTCGACCGTGAGCTAATCATTTGATTGCTTTGGACCTAGATCAAAATTATTTTTGCACATAACTGCGATTGAACAAGTTAGGGTTGAGATTGAATCAACCAACCAATAAATCAATTTGATTTTTAAAGAACAGATTGATTCTAATTTTGTCCAATTTTAATCTTTTAATTTTGATCAAACTACTAGAATATCATATCTCAAAATTTTAATAAAAAATATGACTTAAATTGTTAGAAAAAAATTTAAATTTGTTTATTAGATCAAGAAAAATTATAATATTATTATATTATTTAAATTATATTAAAATAATTTTAATAGTTATTACATCCAATTCGATCTCTCAATTAATCGTTAAATGTCGACCTCGGCCTCGACCTCGACGCTGATCGGCGCCATCTCTTCCACTCTTTCGCACTGTGATATGGAATCGGTACTCCGTAGAATAGGGAACGATCTCGAAACCCTATACTCTCCTACGGGACAATGCTCAAGCTTTTCATCGTACATCCCGCGACGAATTCACCTCGATAGTTCATCGCACCGTTCTCTTGTTCGCATTCTCTCCTGTTGTGTCAACAACTCTCTCTTTTCTCTTTCGACAGAGCCAGGGAGAACCCTCTCCGTGAAAAATCCTTTTTCAATTCAAGTTAGAGGCCAGCTTCATCAAGTTCAGGAGGCAGGTGGAACCTCGGATGGGAGAACTTCGGCCGAGAGTCAAGAGGGTGATCACAATGCTGATTGCGGGGTACAGGGAGCTTCGGTTGACGGTGACATGTTGTTCGGCCTTGATCTCAGCGATTGTGATGAGAAGGAGATTGAAGCGCGCGTTAACAGCGAAGAGCTCCATAGCATTATGTTTGAATGTGGCAGGCTAATTGATGCACCTAATGAGGAGCATAGTGCGGAATCGCGTGAAGGGAGTGGGCAAACTGTTCCTGTGGACATTGCGCATAATCAATTGGAGATCGCTGAAGCCTTAGTTAATGGTGCAGATGAAAGGGTTTCTCATCTCGGAGAGGTTTTGGAGGTTGCTAGGGTGGATAGGAGAGTTTATGATTTTTTAAACGATGCGGAAACTACTAGGAATGTCGCTGTGGACGTTGGTAATCAGATAAGCAGTGAGGAGGGTACTGGTTATGACAGAGCTATTTTGGTTGAAACGCAGGATGAAAATTTCAAAGGAGCAGAAGAAGAAGAAGGGGAAGATGAAAAACAGCAACCAGGCGTTTGTTCCACTCCTATAGTGGTTTATTCAGGTTTGAAAAACTTCAAATATGACCAATTGCGCAACTTAGATCATCCAATTGACGGTGCAGAAGTGGAAGAAGGGGAAATTTCTGATGAAGTCCAGGATTTAGAAGAACTTGTTGATATTAATGATAAAGTTCCAGACGGTCAGAGGAAAGAAGGGTCGGTAATCAGAATTTAGAATCTCCTTTTTTCCTGATCACACAAAAATCGGATGGGCTTCCTGAAATAATTTGATTTTTCTGGCCATGTAGGGATGATTTCAGCAATATTGCATCTACTTCAAGTTGTATTCACAAAATTGAAGTTCCCGAGTTTGGAGCCAGTCCACTAGATAGATCAGAAGAGAATTTAATCGTTAAAGCAACCCAAATGAAACGAAAGGTAGTTATACATTGATTATATATCTACTTGAATGTTTTTTAGGTGCAGCTTCTTCTGATTTTCTTGTTTTTCTTATGTTACTGCTTCGACCCCTATATTTGATTATTATACTTGTCCGGTTATCTAAACAATGTTGCATGATTCAGGTTGTGGAAGCTAAGGAGAAGAAGAATAAGAAGAATAGTACTTTGACTGAGGAGAGAAAGGCTAAAAAGAAGGTTTGTATTCTATTCCCTGCTTAAATGCTGTGTTTGAAGTAAATGAGCAGAGCTCAAATGGAAAAGCGTAACTTTTGGTAAATTTCTGCTTGGTTTTTCAGATTGCAAAGAAAAGGAAAAGAGCACAGAAGAACCGAGAACAAGGTGTTAAGAAATTGAAGTTACATGCGATTGTGAAGCCAAAAGAAGTAAAATATTGCAACTTTTACCGGATGGGAAGGTGTCAGCAGGTTTTGCTCTGTTATTGTATTTCCTATTTTACATAGATGGCTTCCAAATGGTTTTTTTTTTCTTTTCTTCTTTAAAGGGGAATTCTCTCGCTGCTAACTACAAGGTAACATTGACATGCCTTAAAGAATCCATAAATAACTAGAAATTTTTTTCTTGAACACATCATGCTTAGGATATGTTGGTTAGTTTAGTCAGCAAGTATGCATTATGATTTTACCAATGCAAAGGGGTCTGTTTTAAACAGCCTGCATCTTGTGCATGTGTAGGTTTTGTATCTAACAAGATGCCTATGTGACATATCTATAAATTGGTTTAGACTAATATATTTTGCGGTAAGCTTCCACTAGGCTGGGTCTCTTGGTAATTGTGGAAGGGATTAGAGAATTGTGATGATACAAGGAGGATTGTATGTTCAAATAAGATAGCGAAGTTGGATTTGCTTGGCGAAGCAAAAGAAAAAGAAGATTGGGTTGCTATTTTTGATAAATTGTTCAGGTTTTGGTGGTAGGTGTTAGGAGTCGGGAGCCAGTTGTGGTGCTAGAGGCACTGGAGGAGGATGAGCAGGAATAAACTGTGAAAACTGTTCTACTTCTCTGTTTATTTAATTCCTTGCTGCTGTTAGGAGCCTCTTAATGTGAACAAATGAAAAAAAATGTGACTTAGGCTTTGGTTTTTGGCTCCAGTTTTTTATTGAGGATAAACTTATTTTAAAATAATATATAAACTAAAAAGTTTAACCCTGACTTTACATTATATTATTGCCACTTAGAGATTGAAAACATATTTAGTTTGTAACCTCCTCCTATCAAGTTTACTAGTATAATTAGAATAAAAAAATCTCCAACATTGCTACTACTCTATATTTGTCATACATCAACTCAAAATCCGCAATACCTCTAAATATACTACAAAACCTATTTTACTATTATTAGTTTTTTTTTAATTCCCTTATTTCAAAATTGTTTTAGTAAAACCAAGATGTTCTATGTTTACTATTATGTTGACATTAGCTTTTATCTTATATCTATATAACTCTGGCTGTAATCAACATATAAAAGTTGTCATTCAAACGATTTTTTTGTAAGCCACTTATGGTGCACACAATTATCAGATGCGCTTCTCCTAAACTAATTACTTAAAATTAAACCATCAAACTTCTTGTACTACTTCAAGTAAGATTGTGCCTATGGATACAACTATGCTTGACTATAAATTAGAATATCTTTATGGAATCCATATGGTCTTTTTGATTATAGTCCTTTTCAGCTAATTGGATTTTGTATTTGATATTATCTCAACCATGGAGTCCTCCTTTTTGTCTTAAAATTTCATTTACAATGGCCCTTTTACCTTGAGTGAGTTTAATTAAATCTTATGTTTATTCTCTTGCAAAGAGTTCAACTCTTTTCAACTCTTCTATTATAGCTTTGGCCTAGTGCCTTGATTTTTATTTGTATTTTTATTTTTTTTTATTGCTTACTCAAAAGATGGATACCTCGTGCTCAATGATAGACTTTGTAATGCTTGGTATTAATAACCATTTGAGTAAAAGATGAATCCTCATAATCAGATATTTGGGTGCTCTAATACGCCTTTTTTCTCCTTAAAAGTATTTTTTTTATTTTTTTTCGGTTGTGGTGGTGTCCCTCCTTTTTCTACATTGCGCCCTAATATGACACTAAATAGGACGCAATGGAGAAAAAGGATTCATGTAGCCGACCCCACGTAGTGGGATAAAGGTTTTTATTGTTGTTAGTTGTGGTGGTGTCAGTTCCTTCAGTCTAGACAAAATAGGCCCTTATGTCAGGTAATCATATGACTATCATGCTCAACCACAAATCTAACATATTTTTTTTACTTTTTGATGCTTTCCCAAATCCACAATAGCTTTTTGCTGAAATATTAGGTCTCTTTGAACTTCACATTCCCACTATTGAGGAATCCATGTGAATTGACAGAAATGTACCAAGGTCTTTATCCCTTCACTCCATCTGAATATCCATAAAGTATGTGCATTCTAACTTTAGGGTCTAGTTTATTCTCGTTGAAATAAGTTAAGCAGGACAACTAATGACCTTTCAAAGTCAATCATTTGTAGGATGGCTTGACCATATCCCTTAAAAGATGTCAACTTAATAAGTGCATCTAGGCAGTAGCTCATCAAGTAGCATACAATATTAAAAAGGCTTTGCCAAACATTTCTTGCTAAAACTGGCGTCACATATGTTTTAGCCTTTCCAAGAGTTGTCTATCCCTATTTATGTCATTTCATTTTGCTAAGGTGCACCCATCACAATCTTATATGCAATTATATTTTTTTTTCTAACAAAAATAATTTAAAATTCGAAGTGCAAAATTTAAATTATTTTCACTCTTTAGCATCATGATTTTCGTTAATATTTTTTTTATCAACATGTGGCTTCCACTTCTTGAATGCTCAAAAACATCTCTTTTACTTAAGAGTGATAAGTTATTGCTTCCTCTAAAAGATATTCTTTGAAGGTAAGCATGTTTCTAGATTTATCTTTGGTCTATAACTTAGAATCTAGTGTTATTAAAAATAAATTTCTAGGCGCTTTTGAGGTGTGAAGCAAAGGGAGGTGATGGCTATGTGCCATAAATTAGCATATGCAACGATACCTAAACACAAACATTTGATTCTGTTCGCTATTTCTTAATAATTAAATTGCTTATCATTATGTTTTAGTAATTGAATTGGTACTCATTGGATTTTCATTCTCTTGATAAATCTATTGGCCATTTGATCGTTCTTCTTGTTACACTCTTGCATGTTAATTTTTTCTTTCTTACAAGCTCTTGTCACTTGGACGATTAACATCACACTCATGAACTCCTTCTCAATCATGCTTCTCATTGCATCATATTCTCATTTTTTTTTGCTTCGCATTGTCTCTACCAACTATTTGCTCAAGTTTACTAGTATTCCCAATTATTATGACTTTGATTTTCTTTTGCTTTGGAACATTGCGCACATGCCACACAATTCTTGGATATTTACATATCTAACACTTAAATTCATTTTTGACATTATATAAAAAATACCGCTATTACTAATTTTTAAAAAGTGAAATATATCTTTTCATGTATAGATTCTTAACACCAAAATATCTTATATATAAATATGATTGTTTAGTGTTAGATATGTAAATACATAAAAATTGTGTGGTATGTAAATTTTTATTTTAGCTTTAGATAGTTGAAATTTTGTGTTTTTTGACATATCAATGTATTGTTGAAAATTATGACCTAAATTTATTTATCTAGTTCATAAAAGCATGTCTTCGCTTTGCACTCTTTGGATTGATGAAAAAAGAAATTCTTGCATGTCACAGTTTTCTTAGCACTTTGAAATATCGATATAAGCTACTATTTAACTCAATAGGAAGCTTTAATAATAGTGCTCACAACTCTCTAAAGATCCAATATTTGACAACAAAGCAAACATCTTCTGCTCGACTCCAGTCTTCGCTCGGATACATGTTGAATTTGTGTACTTTATAATTTAATAAAAATTTTTTAGGGAGAAATTGATATCTCATTTGTCATTATGGTTGTTTATAGAAAATAGTGATTATTAATTTTTTTCCCTCATCAAAATGAATGAACTTTTGAAAATTTATTGAACTTTTACATCAACATTGAAGTTGCATCTATCGGAGTTCAATTTCACCAAAGACAAAAAGTTGTTCTTAAGAACTTAGCACATATCTAAGCTTTTTATGTGTCTCCAAATCTCTAAAGTATTTCTTATTATGAACTGTCCATTTCCCAATAATTTTTCAGATTATGTCTTTGCATATAAGGATAGTTATTCCATTGATAAAACTATAAGAAGAAAATTAATTCATATGAGGGAATTCAATCATCAATAGAAGAAACAAATAAATCTATAACTATCAGAAATAATCATACCTAATGTTTGCTCTTATTCGTTTGTGTTGACCCTCACATCACTTCACAAGATGAGTTGACCATATGTGATGAAAGTAGAGAACGATAAATGCAAATTACATTACTAATCGTGAAATTCCTCGATGTCCGCCAAAATTGAACTCAAATAATGCTCATTTGTAAATTGATTTCTTTTTTGCATTTAGTGCATCAAAATTACCTAAAGATGGATCTTCATGATCAAAAGAATACACAAATGGCAGATTGCCGGTGCGATGCATGTGATTCAGACCCAAACCCCTTTGAGTGTTGGCGAAGTTGCAGAAGTGACAACCGATGATAAAACAAATGACACGAGCCCATTCTGAATATCAAAATTACCTAAGGAAATGTTTTCTACAATAAAAAAAGAGCATGCATGGTGAAATAAATGGATCATCAGCGTGACACGTGCAATTTACACCAAACTCATCTCGACAACTGTGGAAATCACTCAAATGACTTCCGATGGCAAAACAAAGGGTAGGAGCACGTCCGAAATATCAAAATTTCCCAAGGATAGGTCCTTTGCAATCAAATGATAAAGCTAATGAAAGTGACAAGCCACCTACATGACGTGTAATTCAGATTTAAATATTCTCAATCGTCGACGAAGTTATTCAAACGACCTCCAATTGTAAAGCGAACCATGCTAATGCGGTCATAACGTCAAATTTTTGTAGGAAATGATGCCCATATTGCTTGGTTTTTATAAAAGAAACTGACACGCAAATCAATACTTGAAGTAAAATAAATTACAATTAAAAAAGGTGCTCTCGATTCTTTCTGTTGAACCATCGCTAACTGGATAATGCTCCATACCCTTATAGCCTTTTTCGTCCAATCAGAATAATAAGATTAAATAAAAATATTTTGGTACCTCTTACATAGGATCCCAATTTGGCGATCCCAATCTCATCTCGTGACCCCCTATTAGCTTCTTACACAAAACTCCCTAGATCCAATCCACCACCTTCTCACGCGAAGTTCTCCTTCCTTTCCTCCCTACGCTCTGATCTCTCTGTTCTCTTCAAATCCATCTTCTCTGTTTGCTCACACAACATTAATCCATCTCCTTCCTGCTACTAGTCGAAGCTTTATTGTCCATCAACCTCCCTCATTCATTCGGATGTTCCTCCAGTCTGCACCGCCTCCTCCCTACCTTTTCGCAGGCCTACTCTCCAACTTCCTCACTTCGTCTGGCTCATGCGACATCTCTCTCTCTCTCTCTCTCTCTCTCTCTCAGTTCTATCTGAAACCCATCACGCAGTCTACCTCATGCTGCAAATGGCCACGTCTTCTTCACTCTGTCATAGCAGAGGGAAATAAGGAAAGTGGTCCCACAATTTTTAAGAAGTGTGAGGAATCTTCAAGACAACTCTTGCAAAAGTTGTTCTATGATTACTTTCAGGGAAGAGCCGAGGATGAAGTCACATCGAGAGAGAATGTTGAGTCATTTTAAAGAATAAAGTTAAATCTAACTGTTCTTATAGATGTGATTAGTATAAATATGTCAGCATCTTTGCTCTGATTCAAGTTATCTACTCCTATATTTGATATGCCCACTGGAAGACATGATCGCACACCCTCAAGGAGAGGTGGCAACAACTAGAGCTGCAGCAGCATGCAATGTAATAATGGAACTATCATTTTTTCTAATCCTCCATTGAAGAGGCTGCTAGCTGCAACGCTATCTATTTCTTTCGTCTACATGTATATAAGAGAAGAGATGTTTCAACAAAGCTTGGGCTTATTATTAGTTTTGTTAATGATAATGGTGGATACAATCACAAGGCATTTGCAAATGAAACGCTTGATTTTTTTTGAGCTAGAGGGACAATCCATAACACAAATCATGGTGGTCGGCAGCTTAAATATATTCACTAACCTCAATATTTATCCTTGAAGATATTTCATCGTTCTATAACCAAATTTGCCGACCCCGTACTAAAAGGCATACAAAAGAATAATTAAGTACATGTTCTCGTTGTTCCATTGAGGTAGGGAAACATGCTTACTATAAGTACCCGTTTAGGTTGTCCTAACCTGACAGGAAATTTCTGTGTTGCTACTTTAGAGGCATTGAAGGCTTGTGCACGTCTTTTTGGGTACTGATAAATTTATATTTCGGTCGCGGTTTCTTATGACACTAATCACACACATTTTCTTAGGTATGGTGGTTAGACCCAGCCCCCAAGGTGACTGACTGTCACGACCCAACCCTGGTGGCTTGGAATTTATCCAAGATGGGAACATACGATCGGGTGGTAGAAATTAAAATTTTCTTCATTTATTTTTTATAATTAACATCTAATTATCGATAAAAAAATGAAAGAGACACTTTATAATGTAAATTGAAATAATAAAGTTAAATTTACTTCATTTCCGGTTGTTTGTGTCTTTTATTAATATTTTCTCTTCATTATTCATCTTTTAGTCAAATAATTAAATAGAAAATATTAGTTTAAAATAATAATAAGCTAACTACAACCAATGAATGTTTATTCTCCTAAATTATAGAATTACAATGAAAAAAAAGACGATATGCATGCAATTAAATTTTCTATAAAATAACATAAGAGCATTTGATGGTTTATGCTATCGAATATGATCATTCAAGCTTATTTTCAGTATTAACTATATCTTACTGCATTGTATACTTATCATTATTTTTTTAATCTATATGCAACTATCACGGGAGTATCGTCTAAAATCATACCAATTAAGACACATCAATATCAATATTATTTTTCATTTACGTGCACAAATTTCTTGGTGTTTCCCTGCTAGTACCATAAATGGGTGAACTTCATCATAGTTATTCATGCATATGCAAGCAATCAAAATAGTCAATCACATTCTTATTTTTTTTGTTGCATATAATAATATGTTGAATTATACATTTGATGGACATATACTCAGTGATATATGATTTAATATGATCAAATAAACTTAAAGAACAAATATACCATTTTGATTTTAATCTTGTCGTATAAAACCTATTTAAACAATAAAAAAGTACATTTGATTTAGAAAAAAATTATACTACTATAATTTAAAAGTACAAGTACTCACCTCAAAATCGTATGTTTAGTCTTAAATCTTCAAACACGCTTAATCTTTGTCTATAGTAGTTAGCAACCTATAATATCATAAAAATTAAATTTTTAAGCATATTATTAATTATGTTTAATTAATATTTAATTAGTTATGTCATTTGAATTATTGATTAGAAACTTTTATTCTAGGTGATCATGTTACTTTAACTTCGCTATCAAAACTATAACTTAATCAAAATCAACAATTTGTATTAATTTTATTCAATATCTAAGTCCACTCTAATTTAAATAAGTAAATGAAAACTTTATTTTCATATTTCAAATAAATCTTTCGTACTATTATTATTATTACATGTCTATAAACCATATAATTTATATTATTAAAATATAAAACTTATAATTTTTACCTCTTCCAAATGCTCTAGTCGGTTTCCTTTATCCACCGCGCCGCTCTAATTAGGGCACGAGCTCTTCTTACTCTTTCTTCTACTTGAACTTGCAATTCAAAACACCACACCTGCAAATCAAAACACTGCAGCCAGTCTTTCTCAAGCTAGGGCTCAGATTGCCTTCGATCCCGCACAAAAACACACAACTATCTCAACACGTGAGGTTCTCTTCTCCTTCCTTCACACACAAAACACACATGTGGCTCCTCCTTCCTTCTTATAGGATAAAAATTCCTCCGTTTCTTCTTCTTATGCTCGAAGGTAAGGTTCTTGACGAAGCATCCTCCAACACAAATAAGGATTTCGAAAATCTAGGAACAATGATAGGATACGCCTACCGGACAATACTACAGGTCTGACTACTTATTCTACCAGAGTAAGTTGTGCATTCTTAGATGTTCGCTAAGAGAGTCTATTATTCAGAAAAGCCATAGTGGAGGACTCATGGGATATTTTAGCAGAAAAAAGACTCTCACACTCGTGAGAGAACACTTCTTTTGTTCCAGATTACTTAGAGATGTGGAGCAACACATCAGACAATGCAGGATTTGTCATATAACATAAATCAGAGGACAAAATGCAGGGTTATACACCTCTTTACCAGTACCAGAGGCACCGTGGGTGGGCGTTAGCATGAATTTCTGGTGTGTCTTTCGAGACACAATAGAACAAGGATTTAGTCATGGTCGTGGTTGATCAATTCTCGAAGATGGTGCATTTAATACATTGCCACCGTACATTGGACGCATCGCATGTTGCCGACTTGTATTTCAGGGAGATTGTGAGATTGCACGGGATACCCATGACCATCACTTTAGACTAGGATGTCAAGTTTCTGAGTCATTTCTGGAAGTCTTTGTGGGGAAACTAGACATTAAGCTTCAATTCAGTTCAGCAACGCACCTTTGGATGGAAGGTTGAACTGAGCTAGTAAACAGAGCCTTGGAAATTTGCTTAGATGCTTTGTGGGAAAAAAATATCAAGTAGTAGGATTTTATTTTAGCTTAAGTCGATTTTGTTTACATCAGATTTATGAATTAGAATACGGACTGCACCCCATTTGAGATCATGTACTGGTGCAACATGCTCACCCAACTTGAATTAGCACGCTTCCGTCGACATCAGTGAGTAGTTAGAATGCTGAGGAATGGGTGCACGAGATTCAGAAATTTCACGAGGAAGTTTGAAAAGATATCACTAAGCAAAATTATAAATACCAAGCATAGGCGAACAAAACAAGGAAAAATGTCACCTTTAAGGAAGAAGATCTAGTATGGATCCGGTTGAAGAAAGAGAGATTCTGAGTAGGAGCAATTAGAAAACTGAAGCCCAAAGTAGACAATTCTTTTGCAATACTTTAAAAGTTGAATGATAATGCCTCAAGATTGACCGGCCAGGGGACTACAATGTTTCTACCACATTCAATGTCGCGGACTTGACATCATATTACGAAGCTTCATAAGCTTCGACGAATGAAGTCGAAGCTTCTCCAACCTGAGAGACTGACGTGGGGCTTGACTTGCAGCAGGAGTCTCGGTCCAGCAGGAAGCTAGACCAGTTGACGGTTTGAAGGGGCGAGAACTACCACCCGCTTTTCCCCATCTCTTATTTCATTTTTGCACTACATATTTGTTGTTTGAGTATTTTAGAGTTCAGTTTTGCTCTTTCTGATTTCAAAGTTCCCACCGTCAGGCGTCTCCTCCCTGTTAGAGCTGTATCTGAGGATAGATGTTGCTCTTGCTGTATTCTACTCCGAAGTGGTGGTTATCTCGGCAATCCCTCGTCGTATTCCTTCATACCTACTGCCAGCAAGCCCTTCCAACGCCTTCCCTGTTGCTGCGAAGCCTATCTTGCGCCTTCCTTGCTGTTGCCAAGCCCTTCAAGCATCTAAGCTGCTGCCACCAAGCCCCCTGCGTCTACCCGATACTGCCAATAATCCTTCCCCTGTGTGTGATTCACTGCCGCCAGCCCAACTGCACATCCCCTAAGTGCAGCCGACCTGATCAGGCTTTCTCCTTGCGGCCGCCACCCTCTCTGCACTTAGCACACTACCGCCGAATCCTTCCAACTGCTGGTGCTGCCGCATCCTTCCCCGCCCTCTACTTCCTGGCTGTCATAGCCTCTTAAACCACCCCCACGTCGATTGTCCTGTCGGAATTCATTATGCCCTTGCTCTAGGGTCTCATTTGTATTCATGTCATTTATTCCCAGTTTTCTGAACCTTTATAGTGCTTCTTCCTAAATTCCAGCAATAATAATCATATTTGCTTATTTTCGGGTTACTTTGGTATCAAACTGTTTACCTTGAAAATCATGAATCTCAAAATTTATCTCAACCTTGAATGTTGCCGGCATGCAACCCTTGAAAAGTCAAAATATCCTAACCAATTAATGAAGTCTTCTCAGAAGAGATCTCAGCTTAGGCAACTCTTGATTCTCCTCCGGAAACTATTGGCTCAAATATTGTTCTAACCACATCATAAATGCTTATGACCACAGCGATTGTTTGTCATCCCACTACACCTGTTGTTAGTAATAAAACACGAACTGGCAGATATCGACCATTAACTATGAGTTTTGTTGTTTTTTTCTGGTTGTCTCCTCATTTAGTGCCAGTGCCCATTCTAGCCAATAGAAGCAACACAAATCTATCATTAGCATCACAGATGACCCACAGCTGTAGGAATCATTATGACTAATGACTTGAACTCTTGACAAAAGGCATCATTACCGAAGATGATGGTAGATTCACATGTCTATGAATGCTGATTTATCTATTAAGAAAAGAACTTCTAGCAATTGAGATAGACATTTTGAGATCTAGCTGTTGCAGGCTAGATTGCACCCTGCTGTTTAGCAAGTTTGGTTTGATTGATAACTAGTAATCTCTTAATCCTCTAAATTTCATTGCATGAAAGTTTATTGTACATCATATTTATTACATTAAGTGCCCTGAACTTGTCAGTCTGCATAACCTGGTTCTGTGAAATGACTCCCAGAAAATTGGATTGGGAACCTTGCATGGGGATCGTAAATTCTCTAGGAAACAAGTTGTAATTATAAATCACTACTGAAACATCATATTTTCTCTTGATTGATATATAGCACAAAAGGCGCAGATGAAAACACTATCTTAAGACCCCGAATAACAAAACAATAAGAACAGTACGATAAATTCCATTTATCAGTGAACCAATTTAAAAGCTAATCTTAAAGAGCAATGAATAGCAAAGCAATTTGCATATGGAAATTCCTAGTTAGCTGAAAGACAATGAACTAAACCATCTGGAATTTGAGCAGGTTACCAACTAAACCACCTTAGTGTTATGCTAAATTTTAAACTGACTTTGCGCTAAGGTATTAAATTAATAGAGAATACATCTCGTTTTATAGGCATATTTAAAATATTAAAAGTTTTAAATAAAATGAAACTACTTTAAATATAATTGATCATGACTTTTTTCATTTAAGTTTTCTCTGGAGTGTAAACACACAAATCCCCATCAATATGGTACGTGATGTTCATACCGGGAGCTATCACAAAAGTAAGGTCAACATGAACAAATTCAACAAAGAGTTGAAGTTGGAGTAGTGAGGTTACTGTCTTTATACGCATAATATTACTTGGTTTTTCATGGGTTTTTTTATTTGTGTTGAAATTTTTCTGTGTATTTAAGTCAAAACTCTTTGGTAGGATGGTAAAAGACATGGTTTTCCCTTTCTTATTTGATGCCCATTTTGTAATTTACTTTTTGTGCATTAATTTGATGATGAAACATTTTCTCTTTGCAGGGAGATTTATGCAAATTTTCTCATGATCTTATTCCTTTGACAAAATCCATGGTAAGCATTTTGTTACTGTTTCCTTTAGACTTATAGATTTATGGTATGTTGCCAACGTTGTAGTAAATTTTGAAAATGATTCTTGCTTTGCTTAGGAGTATTAATACCTTTTACATTCTAGATAGTTTCTTTTTGTTTCAGTTGCTAAGTGTTGTCAATTTAAGTGAGACTAAGTACGTTTCTGCTGTAGTAATTATCTGGTTCATTATTAGTAATATATACAGTCAGAAGCTGTGCTTTCATTAGCATCTATTGTTAATATGATGCTTTGAAATTCATAATTTTATGGTTATTGTGAATTGTCATGTGTCTGATGTATGTTGTCAACGTTGTAGAAACTTTTGAAAATGATTCTTGCATTGCTTAGAAGCATTAATGCCTTTTACATTCTAGATAGTTTCTTTTTGTTTCAATGCTAAGTGTTGTTAATTTAAGTGATGCTAAGTAGTTCTCTGTTGCAGTAATTATCTTGTTCGTTATTAGTAATATATAATCAGAAGCAGTGCTCTCAGTAGCATCTATTGTAATAAAAGCTATGTTTGCATTCACTTAATTTTGTTCTAGCAGCAGTTCTGAACTGTTTTTGATTTCAATATGCTTCTTTGTTAAAATTTTCTTAAAAGTTTTTCTTGTTCACTACGGCCTATAAATGTAGTTCTTGCTTCCATGGAGTTTATTAATTTTACGTGAGGGTGCTTCTGACATATTTTCTAAATGGGCACATGCTTACTATTTTCTCACTGTTTTGCATTTGTTCTAGCAGCAGTTCTGACCTTCTTTGGATTTCAATATGTTTCTTTGTTAAATTTTTCTTAGAAGTTTTTGTTTTTCTCTGAGACCAATACATTTAGTTCTTGCTTCCATAAAGTTCATTGCCTTTAGGGGACGTGTTTCTGAATATTGTCTAAATAAGTACATGATTACTATTTTTTCATTGTCTTGCATTTACAAGTGCAAACCAGAATGCAGCTTTTATCTTGTTTGGGTTTTTAATGGGGCAAGACTGCAGGCCATACTAGCTTGCCTGCTGACAGCATTGTCTAATGGCACTACTACAATGTAAAATTGGCAATTTTTTTCAATCAACAAGAAATAACGATTGTAGGAGAGAATTTTTGGGGAGGAGAGAGAAGGAGAGATGAGAGGTATGATGATGTCTATGGCTTGGACATTAATTTGTGGGTTGCTTGGGCTTGAGAGGTTTCTAAAAGGTGTAAAAGTTCAAGAGAAGCGGATTTTGGTTTTCATACAATGGGAGTTAAGCCAAGCAAGAAAATGTGCCAAATCTGAGAAGCCTTATTTGTGGTTTATGAATTTGATATAGGGAAACTGCAAGACTCTAGGCCTTGAGGTCACTTGGAATAGTTGGGAAACTGAGTTTAGAATTGTTCTGAGGCATTTTATGTATATTTTTTTTTCATTGATTTTAGGAGAGCTTTATGAGGCATTGATCAAGGACTAGGTCTTATGGCAGAACGCTTTGGCTGAGAGCCTTAGAATGGGACTGAGATTTTATTGGAGTAGGTTATGGATGAGATTAAGGCATGACAATGCTACTGAATGTTGATGGAATGTTTCTAGTTTAGTTTTGGAGTTTTTTCCAAAATTCCAAGGGGTTTTGTTAGCCAAATGAGTTCAAGAACGAAATTAGGTTTTGTACATGTAAAGTTTGCCAATAGCCCCTTCAGGGTTTTCGATGACTTTTTGTTAAAAATTGATGTGTAAAAATTGTGTGAATTGGTAAAGGTTGGATTTTTTTTTAAAGCAAAGGATTATTAGTTTTAATGTAAAATACTTGAGATTACACTCATCTAAATGATAATTTTAAAAGATCACTAAATCTCTGCAAAGATGGGACCGACTACCAAACCTGCTCTTGCTTGAGGGAGCGCTCATGTATGTGTTCGTAAAGTCTTTTGCACGAACACATAAGAACTTTTGGTCAAAACACTTAAAATCAACAAACTATTCATAAAGTCTTACATTAGTTTTAAATTTCAAAGGCTAGAGTGAGGGAGGGAGATAGGGTCAGCCCATACAAGCATAAGGAGAAGTGGCAAATGGGTTATAACTTTCATTTGAGTAATTACAAGTTCCCTCTCTTGTTTCATAGTCTAGCTGGCATATACCTTTAACATTTAGAAATAAAGAACCAGTTTCAAGGATATTTGTAGCACCATTCTTCCAATCTTGTCTTGTGATGCTACTCCTTTAGTTGGTCCAATAAGCCAACTATGATGCCCTTGTTGGGGCTAATTCGTATTTTGTCTAGTTCAACTCCAATAATTCTTTTTATAGGCATTTTGATTTCTCCTTTGTTTTGACTAATTCAAGCTTTCAAGTTTAGGCTAGTTCCTTAATTTCTTTTATGATGCTTCGTTTGGATTTCTCGAGGGAGTCGAAGAGAGGGAGAGGAAGTGAGTTGGTCGGAAAAGGAAAGGGTATTTTTTGCTCTATAAATCATCGCAGTCAAAGGCGAGATCGACTTACTTTTAGAGCTGAACGCTCTGGTACGAAAGAGAGGAGGACACTACGGTTTGTTTAGGAGGTGTTGTCGAGCAGGTTATGGCAACAATGCTATGCTCGTGTGCAGAGAAAGTGGAAGCGAAAGGAATAAGAAGAATGAAGTTATTGCAGTTTTCCCTGCCGTGTGAAGGCTATTGCCTCGACTGAACCCCTGCAGAGGAAGGGAAGCTCTATGCTTGTGTATAGGCGCATGACTGTGTCCTAGGCGACCATAAAAGAAGAGAAGTGGAAGAAAAGATGAGATTAGGGATGGCTTATGGCAGAAGTGGGAGGAAGAATGAGTCGAGTGTCTTTGTGTGCAAAGAAGAAGAAGCAACATCACGTGCCCAGAGGAGAGAGATGGGTTAGCGTGGATTATGACTCTCGAATGAGGTTTAAATGTAAGTTTTAATAATTTTGATTAATTAATTTAATAAGAATACACACACAAACACTGTAATGTTAATATAAACTTTTATTAAATTTGGACTTAGTTTAGAATTTCAGATTGGAGGGAAATAGAAGGACGCGAAGTGTGTTAGCTAGAGGAGCAAGATTGGGAAAGTTTGGGTTTAATTTAATTAATGAATTTAAATAGCAAA
Source organism: Phalaenopsis equestris (assembly GCF_001263595.1). Classification (NCBI taxonomy): domain Eukaryota; kingdom Viridiplantae; phylum Streptophyta; class Magnoliopsida; order Asparagales; family Orchidaceae; genus Phalaenopsis; species Phalaenopsis equestris. The sequence continues at coordinate 206,601 of NW_018250648.1, read as the reverse complement.
ATAAAGTTAATTAGGATTTCATAAAGTAAAATGATGAAATATTTAAATAATGTAAAGTTATTAATTTATTAAAATAATATTAATAAATTAAATTTTATTTTTGTTAATGTCATGTTTATTATAGGCATCAGTCTTAGAAGAATCGAGATCAAGGAAAAATACAAGAACAAATAAATCGTTTTCGATTTGAGGACTCATGTTCGCATATTATAGTATTATTTTACTTCTTCTAAGAGCAAATACATTTACCGGTATTATCACTAGTTATATTGAAATTGTTGCAAACTTAAGATTTTAGTTTCTATTGAATTTTTGTTCTTACTATAGGGATGATATGTGTACTCAATATTATTTAAATTATCATAAATATTGAATATTATATTGATTGCTATACAAATGAGGATGAAATAATTATTAATAGATAATGATTTTTGTAGTATTTTTGTATGTATATGCTTGGCTATGATGGAGCCACCCAATTATGATACTCGTGGGGGAAAATTAAAGTATTCTTGTACCTAAATGGAAAAAAATATTGTTATTGAAGTTTTTTGAATGTACAGTTGTTAGACGGTGCTCCTGTAACGGTTGTACATATGTAACATGATAATGATATATTATTGATATAGTGAAATAACTTATTTATTACGAAATATTGTGAGTGATCATATTCATAAAATATCAAATGTTTTATATTGATTTATTTAAAAGCTTGACTAACATACATATTATTTTCTTTTTCATTGTGATTACTATAATTTAGAAGTATTAGTACTAATTGATTTTAGTTAACTCATAGTTATTCTAAACTTTTTTCAGGTGTAATTAATTGATTAAGCGATAACTACAATACCTTTATCCCACTTAATGGGGTCAACTACATGATTCCTTTTTCTCCATTGCATTTTATTTAGTGTCATAATTTTATTTAATTCTAATAAATAGATCATTTTTTGTACAATACGCTTAAGTCTTCATAGGTCTACCTTTGCCTTTCTTAACATTAATCGAATCTAAAACATCTATTCTTCTAATCGGATTATCAGATGGTCGACGTTTAATGGGACCAAACCTTCTAAGACGACTCTCTCTAATAAAAGATGATCAATAGAAGAGAAAATATTTATAAATGATGCAAACAATCTATAAAAACGATAATTTAATTTCTGTAGTGCCTCGTTCATTTGTTAAATGTTAATGAATATAGTAAACTTAATTGTCACAACCCGGCCGTCTGTACCCACATTGGTAAATTTCAAGCCCCATGTATGATTAATTAATACATTCTTAATGAAAGAGCCAATAAGATAATTAAAAAAAATATAATAATAATAAAAATTAAAAATTTTGGTTAACTCAAATTAATAATTATATCCATCAGACATAAAAATGCACCCGAAACTATAGAGGAAGTGAGTCTGATGTAAAATGATAAAATAGAATCTACTATAAATGTGAACACGAATGTCCTAGCCCAGACGACCATGACTTAACTAATTCACGTGTCCAGTTCGTAGCCTATTGGAAGTTATGTAGCTTCTGTAGATAATTACTTAAAAAATATTGCAAGATTTACGTCCATCATTATTTAAGGGAATTGAAGATTCGATTGAAGCAGGGAATTAATTGGTGCAAATTGAGAAGATATTGGATAGTGCGACCTTCTCGGATGAAGGAAGACTGCCATTAGCTGCATTTGTGTTAGATGGAGAAGCCGAAAGGTGGTGGCGTAGATAGTGTCAAGATAAGCTAGGGGACATACCCAATATGATGGTTTGTTAGGAGGAATTTGTGGAGCTATTCAGAGAGTGGTTTGTACCTCTATCTACTCGAAGACAAACGCATGACAAATTTATCAGATTGGTTCAACGAGAGAAAACTATCAGTATTGTCAAGTATGCTTCACAGTTGATCACTAATGTAAAAGAGAAGTGCTACATATTCTTTTCGAGATTAAATAATTCGATCATACAACCGTTGGTGCCATTGGGGTAATACTCAATATTAGTGAAACAAGCTAGAAGAGTGGAGATCGATTATTAACTTAAAAGTATTAGGAGACATACAAGAGAAAGAGTATTAATGAAGGAGAACATGTAGATCAAGCAGAGGGATCTAATGAAAAGAAGTCCAAGTTCAATTCGTGTGGATTTAGTAGAGGTTTGATTCAGAGTAATGTAGTCATTAGTACCAAATGCAGAAGACAACATCTGGGAGAATTCTTGATGAGCTTTAGCACATGCGACTAGTGTCGTAGCGAGATATTGTCCATCGATTGGCCATAAGAGCATTGAAGATCATAAATCAAGTGGAGCTTCTTCACAGAAGATTGCACGTGGGTAGAAAAGGATAGAGTTTATAGCTTCAGGACGTCTGGTTTATTCCCTTACTCAATAGTGAGCCTTAAGAACATACTGCTGCTGATAGTGGTAGAGTCTGATGAGTTTGGCATTTTCTCACATGTGTGTTTTCCTAATGTATTTTCCATGTGATATGTTATCCTGATTTTGTTGATAAGGGGAGTATAGTTGAGCCGCCTTATATCAGGTCTTTACCTTAATTACTACTTCTCTTCTTAATGAATGACTCTGAGTTTTTATGATGAAATTAATGGATTGTTCATGTCAATTTGCTTAATAAGAGATGACTTAAGGTTTGTCTTTAAATTTTGATAATGAAATTTTTTAAGTGGAAAAGATTGCGACCCTCGTTTCGTATTCACCATATCGTGCGTTCTGACTTCATTTTGCATGCTCAACACTTATAACCTGCAAAATACCACAAAGAATCTTTCACAAGCATAAAATTATGATAAATTCAGAATGTCCAGAATGTAAGCCCCAATATTTTGATAGCAAGTTATTATAACTTTGGTGTATCATTTCCAAATTGAATATACAAATCAGTCAATTTTTAAAAAAATAATATGAATATTTTCTACGAATTTGGTGGAACTTTTGTAAAAAATTACCTTGGAACGTTTTTGCCACTGTATCGTTTTCTTGTTATTATCTACATAATCATGCCTAATTTGGGAATACTATTAAGTTGAAGATCAATTTTCTGTTTTCTTGGTGGAGTTGGCTATTAGTTTATCCAAATAGTGCTTAAACCAAATTTAATCTATAGATTGGTTGACTTAGGCATGTTGATTTTGAGGATTAAGATAATATTCTATTGCATGTGAATGCTATTGAAGCTGAAGCTCCCACGTTTCATCAATTATTTTTTTAAATTCACTCATAAATAGGCTCCTCTCTTCCAGAGTTTTATGCCTCAATCTCTCTTTCCTAATCTGTTGTGTGATAAATGAAATTCATATTAGGCTTTTTTTTTTCCTTAATCAACTATTTTAAAATATGAACCAAGAGTTTAGTTATTGCTATATTATGAGTCACACGTAATCAAAACATATCATTCAAAACAATTTTTTGAAATCTTTGCCCTAGTATTTTTTGTATGTTCACAATTTAACAATTGTGTAACTCTAAAGAAAATAATAATAATAATAATAATAATAAACTATTGTGTTGAGGCGAGTGCATGTGGGTGAGATAGGAGGAGAGTGTTTACTAGCTAGGATGTTTACTTGGAAAGTGTATAGTTTATTTTTCAAATTCTTAAATTTATAAACTTAATTTTTGAGTTTTATGCCTCAATCCAAGTGAATGACGTGCGCATTATTCATGTTGAGGCATACTTATGATTGCCACCATGAAGCATACATCTCATGCCAAAATTTATAAAAAATATTATGTTACTCACATCATATGCTAAAATTTTGAGCAATTATTATGAAGTGTTTAATATATTCTAATAATTTTAATTTATCATATTGTTAAGATGACATAATTATCAAAATTTTGTTTTAAAAATAGTTAAATAACACATAATATCCAGAACACTCGTAATTTCTTGGCTTTACCATTTGAGCTGTGTTGTGACTTACTTTCCCTCACGATAGGTTGACAGACTGAAGGAATTTGTACCTTAAGCTAATTCATAAATAACAGTAATTGTAGACATAGCAGCAAGAAAAAATGGATGCTTTAACAGAATTCATGAGCTGTAATTTATTACACATTCTTAGTTCATTATTGAAAAATACTAACCGAGCGTAAAATTAAAATTAAACAAATCCTTTCAGTTTTTAGAAAAAAGTTATCATGTATGGTATGAGAGCAGTCATGATGAGATATGTTTGAACAAATACATGATTGCATTGACATGCAGCACAAATTGTTATGAAGACTCTTGTCCTAGGAACATGTAGGATTATACACTAATGATGTCGGTGTAGATGGAGTTCTATGAACCTTTGCGTCCAATGAATCTTTGCTATCCCTTTAATGGATATAGAGAGGGAATTGGGGAAAGATGTGGCATGTAAGACCTAAAGCATTTTTAAGTTTTTAAGAAGTCTTTTATGTATGGGCAGTCCCTCCATTTGTGGAACGTGTTTATTCTCCATGGATCTATTATAAACCAGCGGTTTTGGTGTCGGTTCCCAGTTGATCAGATTTTTCAGGTCAATTAATTTATCCATTCTGTGAGGTCAATGAGTTTTTATGTATTTAGACATGATATTGAATTTTTCAAGGGTTGCTTAAACCTATGTTGTCTCGTGCTGAGTTGTGTGCTGTTGTCGAGTAAAGTAAATGAAATTGATAAAATCACTGTTAAATCTACCTTTCGAAGTGCTATGATGATTGAATTAGTTTGGTAAAGTCACTGTGAGAATAATTAAATTTTTAACAAAGTCATGCTTATTAATTAATAAATGGGATCAGCTAAATTATTTCAAAAATTGTATTGTTTATAAAATTAATAATGTAATAATTAGGAATTTTGCATTAATGAATTAAATTAATTAAAATACTGATTAGTCAATTATTCAATTAATTATTTAGTAATAATAGACTATTCTTTGATAAAGAAACTTTAAGAAGTCCATCTGTGAAAAGGGTACCCTGATGAGAACATGTGCAGACTGCATGTGGTGTGCAATAGAGGTGGCCCTCAGGTGTAAATTGGAAAAGGAAAATAGTTTTTTTTCGATGATGCTATGTCTACCCAAGGGCATTTTTACATGCAGAAATTTTAAAATTGCTTTTGATAAAATTTTGTTACATGAAACTATGCCTGATTTGATAACTCCTATATTTTAGGTTTATTACAGCTTAACGTTTCTATAAAATAATTTGCTTATCCGTCGACAAATGCAGTAGAACCGATTCTGCTGTCTTGAAAAGCATAAACAGGTGTTACAAAGTTGCTTCCCTTGTTCAAAGCATAAGTAGATATCGAAAAGCATCACAAAATTGGTCTTTGGTTTACTGCCGTTCTTGGCCCACTGACTCCACTCACTGCTTTTTACACCAACAGCAAATCAACAAATGTGATAGTAGCGGGCCTCTTGAAAATGCTTTGCTGTGTACTTCGTTTTGGTGCCACAGCCGTTATGAAAATAGAAAAACCTTGCTTGCTCTTTTTTGCTTCACAATTTCTGTATTCGAAGTTACATACTGAAAGACAACGACCGACAGGAAAACAATCATAAACTAATTTTATGTCTATTTCCTTTCCATATTGTCCCTTTCTATACAACTATATTTTACACTGATAAAAAGATAAATAAAACTACTGTCTTCTGTGGTTATATTTTTGTTTTTACTGGTCAAATTAATCTGCATGATATTTTGTGTTTGATCGTTCTTAAATATTTTGAATTTCAGCCGTGCAAATACTTTGTTAGTAATTCTTGTTTGAGAGGTGATGACTGCCCATATGATCACGAACTTTCGAAATATCCCTGCCTCAACTATTTGTCCTCAGGCAGTTGTAATCGAGGAGATAGATGCAAGTTTTCTCATAAGGTATCTGTTGAAACTATTGCAACTGCCATTTCTGTTAATCTGTTGATGTTCAGGAGCTACATATTTCATATTTCCAGAATTTATCATAGTATTCTGACCAGTTTAATTTGTTGATGCTTCTTCTCAGTTAACAGACAGCAAAATAGATTCACTGTTGACTTTGGAACAACAAAAATTTAAAAACCAGCTTGTTAACTCTCATGCTTCTCCTCTTGGCATAGGTCCGTTTGAAAGTAAAACTATAGAAACGGTGCCACTAAGAAATAAGCCATTGACCGATGCTAATCGAGTGCCAAAAGGTATACGTTTTATTTCATTTGGGACAGTCCAGACAGACCTTACCAACAAAGTTGAGAAAAACCTTCCTGTGAACAAGTCCTGTCACACCGGAGCATACAACAATCACCAGAAGCAAGATGATTTGTTGGCGCGTCAGCACAAAAGTGCCTTGAATTTATTATGGAATTCCTTACCGCCCGAAAATTCTGTGATGTCTGGTGGATTAGTAGCTCATGTTTCTTCAAATGACTTTGCCGTCAAGGATTCAGGGAATGCCACCAAGGGATCGCCTGCAGCTCATCCTGGTGGAACTGCTAATGATAAAGTTTCAGAGGCTGCAAAAATTTTGGACGAGTTCTTGTTTTGTGGTGCAGACTAGAAGCAACAAGTATAATTTTGTTACCCACTCATTTTCTTTTTGTACTAATTAATTAAGCTTAATTTACAGTCTCAATTTTAGTGAGGAAGGATTCTTTAGCATGTCTATTTATGTAGGCAGTTTACTAAATTTTGTGTCTTGTACAACTTCGGTGTATTTTATGGGTTCGATAGTAGCTGCTTTAGCTTCCCACACAAATTTCTTAATTTTAGACTTCGTATGATTCATCGAGAAAAGAACTTACTATCTTCGGAATTTGATGCTACATCTCTGCTCAATACCAATTTCATATGTTGATTTTTTACTATTTTTATCTGTAATAAGCAAGCACTTACAAACTTTACTTACGAAATAATAGCTTAGTAATGCATCTTTACGGTGCTTTCTCTATCAATTCAACTTTTGATCAATACAGTGCAGTATATAGGCCATACCTCTTCTGATTTTTTTTATTCTCTTTTTTTATTCTCGTGAAGTATTTTTCCTTGCTACGGCTGAAGAAAATCATTATTTTGGACAGTTCATATGTAAAAAGCCTATCTTTTTTCTAATATTTACTATATAATTATATTTTTTTTTATAGTAAAGATAGTCGCATGTAATGACAAATCACAATCATATTGTTAAAAGATTGTGGTAAAAATGATTTTTGTTCTAGTGCTTGAAAATAATATTCCAAAGCTATTATATGCTCTTCGTTGCTTGTGTGTATAATACCTATCTTATAGGGTATATAATTTTGATCATAGAGATCAATTTCTAATTGCGTAGCTTCATAATAATTCTGTAAAGATTTTGTATAAATTCCTTGGAATTGAGCCAACAACTGTTATGGTCCGTTCATTTTAGTAAAGGAATCTTCGTTCCTGAAAGATATTGGCTTCAATTGAAGAGGTCTTATAAAAAAGAAATTAATTTATTCGACATCTAGGCATAATTAGCAATTCATTCTATAATTATTCTCATCATTTTTCGAGGAAAATGATCCCACAAAAAAGGAATTGTAAAGTACAAAATAACAAAAAAAATGAAAAAAGAAAAAACAGAATTATTGGAAAAATTACGGTGTTTTCTTTTTGGACAAAGTTAAAATGAAATTGTTGAATTATCTTAGATATCATTCCAATTTCATAGTATCCACCATACCGTTGACTTTACTATTTCATCTAAGTAACCATATTTTCTATGGATCTTGATTACTTGAGAATTTTTTATTTGTTTATGATCCAAAGGGGAAAAGAATGAAATAACAATTCATTCAAATTCAAATAAAGTACCCATCCTTTTTTTTGCATAAATTGTATGTGTCATACCATCAATTGAAATACAACAACAACAACAACAACAACAACATCAAAGCCTTAATCCCACTATGTGGGGTCAGCTACATGAATCCTTTTTCCCATTGCGTTTTCTCCATTGCGTTCTGTTTAGTGTCATATTTTCATTTAATTCTAATAAATTAAGATATTTCTTTATACAATAAGCCCAAGTCTTCCTAAGTCTACCTCTACCTTTATAAACATATGTCAAATCTAAAACATCTACTCTCCTAATCGGATCATTTGGTCGACGCTTAATATGGCCCAATCATCTAAGACGACTTTCTCTAATTTTGCGTGTCACAGGAGCTACACCAACCCTATCACAGATATATTCATTTCACATTTTGTCTCTAAGTGTAAAGCCATCCACCTAATCATTCTCATCTCGACAATACTTAATTTAATATTATGGTTTGCTTTTAAAGGCCAACATTCAACGCCATAGAGCATTGCAAGTCTCACCACCGTCCTATAAAATTTTCCTTTCAGTCTAAGCGGTACTTTTCTATCACACAAAAGGCCTGAAGCATTCCTCTACTTCAACCAACCAATTTAAACCCCATCTATATCACCATTGCTTTGAAAAACAAACCCGAGATATCTACTTCATTTACACATTTTAATAATTTGATCACATAAAGTTACACTTCTATTACTAGATCTACCACTACTAAAATGACATTCCAATTATTCAGTTTTAGTTCTACTCAAATGATGGCCTTTAGACTCCATTGTAGACCTCCATAATTCAAGTTTTTCCTGGGCCTTTTCTCTCGTCTATCCATGAGAATGATATCATTAGCAAAAAGCATACCCCAAGGTACATCCTTCTGTAAATGTCCAATAAGACCATCCATAATTAAAGCAAAACAATATGGGCTTAAAGCCAATCCTTGATGTAATCCAACAAAAATAGGAAAATATTTGGTCAATCATCCTTCAGTTCGAACACAAGTAACAACTCTAGTATACTTATCTTTAATGACTTGAATATAAGTTATATCAACATCTTTCTTCTCAAGAACTCTCCAAAGGATATCTCTTGGAACTTTATTGTAAGTTTTTTCTAAATTAATAAAAATCAAATGTAGATTCCCCTTATTATCTCTAAAATTTTCCATCAAACCTCTCAATAAATCCAAATTGATTATGGAAATCTTTGTAATACGTCTTAATTTATGTTCAATTACCCTCTCCCATAATTTTAAAATGTGACACATCAACTTTATTCCTCTATAATTTACACTCTTGTGCATCCCCTTTATTCTTAAAAATGGGGACCAAAATACTCTTCATCTACTCAGACATCTTTTTAGTTTTTCAATAATATTAAAGGGTTTAGTAAGCCAAGAAACTCCCAATTCTCCTAAATATTTCCACACTTTTATTGGGTTATCATAAGGTTCTACAGACTTTCCACCCTTGGTTTTCTTTAAAGCCTTCTCAACTTCTTTTTACTAATGCGAGGGTAAAAATGAAATATTTTATTATTATTTACGATATTAAGATCACTATGGTCGATCATATTTTCAGAAACTTCATTAAAAAGTTTATCAGAATAACCTATGTTGAATATTTTTTGATTTTCATCTTTAATGGACTTTACTTAAGTGAAATCCATACTTTTCTTTTCTCTTTTTATAAAGATCATTAAAAGAAGAACTTTTAACGACACAGATTGTTCTTTTACACTTCCTGTGGGCCGTTTGATATATTCCCCAGTTCTCTAAGCTTTTACATTTAAACTAATTTTTATCACATAACAACTTATATTTTATCTTTTCTTGCACATTATTATTCCACCACCAAATATTTTTATTTAAAGAAACTCTTTTATTTGTTTCTCCAAGTACATCTTTTGCTACTTGTTTAATAGAGTTTGTTACTTAATCCCACATAAGATTTGTTTCATCATGAACATCCCAAATTTTTAAATCTTGAATTTTACTCGTAAAAATAATTTTATTTGTATCTTTTAGGCTCCCCCATCTAATTCTACGATGATGGGTCCTAGTATTCCTTATTTTACAACTCTTCATCTTAAAATCTAGAACTGATAAACGATGTTGGGTACTTAAATCCTCACTTGGAATGACCTTATAATATTTACAATATCGACGATCTCTTCTACTCATAAGAAAATAATCAATTTATGCTTTATTAGATTCATTCTTATAAGCAATAAAATGTTCATCTCTTTTCTAGAATAAAATATCAGTAATAACAAAATCATACGCTAAAGAAAAATCTAAAATAACTATACCTTCTTCATCAGTCACTCCAAAACGGTAGCCACTATGAATATTTTTGAAATCTTCTATCACTCTATCAACGTGTTCATTTAAATCTCCAATAAAAATTCTTTCTTGAAGAGGTATCATTTGTATTAAACCTTCTAAGTTATTCCAAAATTTATTTTTATAACCTATATCTAAACCTACTTGACGAGCCTAAGCACTTGTAATATTAAAAGTTATAGTATCAACAATAAGCTTAAGGGCTATAATTCTATCTCCCACTCTATTAGTTTTTACAACATTATTTTTCAAACTCTTATCTATAATTTCGCCTGCACCATTTCTGGTGCGACTCTTGCTAGAATACCAACATTATCTTTCAAACTCTTATCTATAATGGAAATCTTCGACTTGCAGGGAATGAATAATTATTAAGTCCTCTTTCCGGACAACACCTATAAGGAGACCCACAAACCTTCAAGGTTTTTGTGAACTTCTAAAAATATATATATTTTTTCTTTACGATTAATCCCATTCATTCGTATCTTCCATCCATCTAAATTCTTTAGTTATTTACTAAAGAATTTATGACATTGCCAATGTTTGGATTTATTACGACATAAATAATAGGTGCCAATGAAATCTATTATATTATATTGCCAAAACATTTCCCACGATAACAAAAAAGTGTTCTTTTTTGTAACCTAACTTCTTTCTTCTTATATTCTAAATGACAGATATAGATTTACTTTAATCGAAAGTGAAAAAAATCCAACTTCCATCTTTTATTTTTTTATTAAGGATTCTAAATATTAAGAAGTATTTGAATTTTTGACTTCTAAGATTCATCGAAATAGCTTTATTAGTTCTAACAATTAAGGTGGTTTAAGCTATTGAAGTTAATATTAGTTGGGCATGATTGTCAAAATTATAATGACTTTTTTAATTCAATTTGCAGTTGTCTCAAACGGGATGCGTGCTGAACATACGGCCTGTGAAAACTGGGCGGTGCAAAGCTGAAGTGTCATAGCTGTTTGAGTGTGCCTAGTCAGTGTAGACATACATTGGCACGATTGAAGCTTTTATGATTCAGCAATGTCTTCTAACTTTATTGACTTGAAAATATAGTTAATGCCCTGTCAGTGAGAGCATGCATTTGTTCATGCCGCTAATTGTTTTTCGTAGCACCACATTTAGTGGGATCATAGGTGTAACATCATCGAATACTAAAGATTGCTTTTTAATAAGGCAATGGTATTTGTACTTGAATTGCCGACCCTCCTTGGCTTAAGGATGAAAGGAAACGAGAGTGATTGTGGGCTCTCTTGACTGCATGGAATGTTGAAGGAGTGAATTAAAAATATTGAGGATTTTAATACCTTGTTTAGGTCACTTTTGGTATATAAATGTGTGATAGAAATTCCTATTTTTTTTAATTTTTTATTGCTGGTTTAGGATTTCTTTCTAAATATATCATAGGCCAATTCTTGTCACACACTTGATATGATTTGCCAGTTTGGGTTGTTATATATTTAATCTTATTTAAAGTATAAAAATGTTCATGATCAGTGTTTCTTAGATTGAAACGAATCATCAGAACTTACTCAAAAGTAGCATGTGGGCGCATCATTTCATTTGTCATCTCTATTTGTTAGTGTGATAATGGAATGCAGTTAGAGTGTGCCTTCATGCATAAATTTGATGGATCTATTTCGAGCTACAGTTCATGCAAAATTTCAATTGTTTGTGGGAGGGAGATGTTTTGGATCTTGCTTCATTTTTTTGGCTAATGTCATTCCTATTTGTCCGGGGCGAGTATTGCACTATAGTGCTTAAGTTATGTTCGGGACATGAGACATATGCTTGACATATTACCTATTTGGGGTAGCTGTAGCTGTTTGAATCAGTTGTGAACATGTAAAAGGAATTACTTTTCAAAAAGTTGCAATGGGTATTATAAATTTATTTTATTTTTAAAAGATCAGATCGTATTTTTTTGGCGGCTGCCACACTTTTGCAATTGAAGTTGAAAAAAAAAACAGTTTTCTAATACATAAATTGTGTGTGTGTGTGTGCGTGTGTGGGTGTTTGGGGGGGGGGGGGGTGTTTTCTGTCCGGACTCCTGACGTAGCTCTACGTGCGACGTAGGTTATTCCTGAATTATTTTCATGTTATTTTTGGGTTATTTTCAATAATCTTGAAATAACTAAGAAATAACTTGCAGTATTTATTTTTTGGTTATTTCAGTATTATTGAAAATAACATAGAAATAATCTGAAAATAACTCAAAAATAAGTTCGGCCGCACGTAGAGCTATCAGGAGTACGCACAAAAAAATTTTTGGTGGGTGGGTGGTTGTATATATATATATATGTATATAACATGGTGGCGGCAGAAGGTGCTCTGCTAGGGTTCCCCTAAGGGGTGGCAAAGGACTTGGTGGAAGCTTACAGGCAGCTAACACACTGTAGCAATTGAAGTTGAAAAAACAGATTTCTAATACAGAAATTGGAGGGTGGGTGTATATATATATATATATAAATATATATATAT